>NC_088396.1:29570577-29580577 GCF_034236695.1 Oncorhynchus nerka | reverse complement strand
TTGACCGTCACTATCACACCGTGTGAATTTAGACTGGCTTCTTAACACTCGCCCCATAAACTGTTTTAAGAGGGAATATTGGATGAAGATGGAAACAGCATGCAGGGTATTTGTTGAGAATAATTGGGGGTGTTTGAGGGCTAATAAAGCAGAATGGCTCTGGAAAGACTAACACTCTCCTCCTACAGTTGGATCTCAGAGTTAACAATGAGAGGATGAGAGAAACAGCTTTCACCTGATGGATAACTTTATGCAGTCAACTAAGGATACTGCATCAATACAAACTTTATGCAGTCAACTAAGGATACTGCATCAATACAAACTTTATGCAGTCAACTAAGGATACTGCATCAATACAAACTTTATGCAGTCAACTAAGGATACTGCATCAATACAAACTTTATGCAGTCAACTAAGGATACTGCATCAATACAAACTTTATGCAGTCAACTAAGGATACTGCATCAATACAAACTTGAAGAAAAATAGAGCAGAATTTAGGTGGATTCATTCTACATAATGGCACTAAAGAGGGAGATAGCCTTTCCTAGAACATTCTAACTACATGAGAAAGTGAAATAATACATTATAATACATCATATAATACTTAAATTAGCCTGTCCTCATTCCCATGCAGAGGCCGAGGGCCCTTTAATTGAAAATGGAAATTTCGCTATTTGAATCGTGATTATCATAACAGGTGGAGGGCAATTAAAATAAATGAATAGCAAACCTTCTCTGTCTGTACATTCCTGAACGCTTCAGGCCCATTAATGCACATTAATACTCTGCTATATATGAGAGCCTCTCCTGATGCTGAGATTACATTTTACATTCAGCCTACATTCAAGGGGAAGGAAGTAATCATCTCTGAGTGTGTGTGTGTGTGTGTGTGTGTGTGTGTGTGTGTGTGTGTGTGTGTGTGTGTGTGTGTGTGTGTGTGTGTGTGTGTGTGTGTGTGTGTGTGTGTGTGTGTGTGTGTGTGTGTGTGTGTGTGTGTGTGTGTGTGTGTGTGTGTGTGTGTGTGTGTTTGGGGCCAGGAAGAGAGGATAGTTTACATTGGACCTGCAGAGAACAGCTGAGAATGTGGAGAAAACCCAGACCCACAACTCAATACAGTACCTTATATAATACACAGCCTACACACACACACTTATTGCCTAGCTTTCTTACTGAATGTCCTATTCTGACAGGCGGAGGGCAGTGCGTCAGGAAGTGGTCGACACCCAGTAGGGAGGAGGATGTTCTCCAAATGGAGGTTGAACTGGAATGTCACTATTGTTAACCCATCTGACAGCTGGCACAATGTACTGTATGGATGAATCATGTTAGAACTGTATTACAGTCAGCTTCCAAGATGGGTGACTGATAAAACTCAATTACCAATGAATCCATGACTATAATTGTGATCAGATGAGATTGTATTGTATGTGTCATGGCTACACTCTCACAGAAGATGCTCTTCTGATCTCCAGACTGAGGTCATGAGAGCTCAATCCATCTCAATCGTCCCTCTGCTGGTGTGGTACTGTATGTGAACACAAACCAGACGTGTCAGCTGTGCCCAGCCAGTCTATGAAGGACAATAAACCAATGAGACAATAAGAGAGTGACAGAGAGCCTGCCCAGAGTGTCATGTTTACAATCTGAAAAGGCGTTTCCCCTCTTCTATCCCGTTTCTCCCCTTGTCTCCCCACTCCCTGTATATGGGATGGTTGTTTAGCAACAAAACTGACAGGTGTGGAACTACGGGGTAAAATTTGGAATGTTTGGCTTAGATTGTTGTAAACCATATTTAGTCTCCAACGTTTATTAAACACATAAATACATTTCCCCAATGAGTACTTGCTGTCTCTCAAATACATTGTTATAGTTGGTGGTTAGCTAGCTAACAAATTCTAACCATATTAGTATAGATGTGACATCAGCAAAACACTTCAAAACAAGACATGGTATTGAGAACAAGATTTTTAAAAAAGAGCTGAAACAAGCCACTTACAATTCACCACATGGCAGCTTCTTGTCATTGTTGCTAGCTGTCTGGCCATCCAGAATCACAACAACACACGGGCCTTTTTCCCCATTGAAGCTCGTGCATGGTTTTTGTGACATTGTCAGCTAACCCGTCTTGCCTCTGATGGTCTCTGTCCAGCCCCTGGTTGATGGATCAGACACCGGTGGGAGATGTGGGAAATTGGATGCTGTGTTTGGAGTTCCATCATATGTCCTAAATTAAGTGGGGGTGGATGTATTGAATAGCACATCCCTTCTCTCTGTGCGTGCGGGTGCATGCGAGTGCGTGTGTATGTGTGTGTATTGAATAGCACATTCCTTCTCTCTGTGCGTGCGGGTGCATGCGAGTGCGTGCGTGTGCTTGCAGGCGTGCGTGTGTATGTGTGTGTATTGAATGGCACATCCCTTCTCTCTGCGCGTGCGGGTGCATGCGAGTGCGTGCGTGTGCTTGCAGGCGTGCGTGTGTATGTGTGTGTGTGTATTGAATGGCACATCTCCCCCTGCTCAGACTGCGTCCAGATGTCGCTGTGTTCAATTAAAGTCAAAGGCAGAGGAAGGTGTTTCATAAGAGCTGAGTCTAACCGCCAAGTGCAGGCTGATTAGACCTCTCAACTATGGACTGGATGGACAGACGGATGGACAGCTGGGCGGACAGACAGAGCGGATGGGTTGAATGTCAGAGTGTGTGAGTGTGTACAGGTATGTGTAAGTGAGTGAGTGCGAGAGTGGATGTGCCTGGTGCCTGACATAGAAATGCAGTTATCTGGAATCAATCCAAATATCATCAGTACACATGTCCTCGATCAATATCACATAATAATACACAATAGCTCTGTATTGTCACTCTATTGACATTTTGAATGTTTGAACTTAGAACAGGTGTGGTTTCATGATAGGTGATCCAATGGCAATTTCCACAAATTTCCACAAAATTTCCACAATAAGATGGCCAGTATTGTGATCTGATGTCAAGTGCATTGCAATGGTCATATGTCTGCATTTGTTAGAACACACATTTGTTAGAACACTGGCCATATAAAATATCTGAGTATTTTATAATGACATTTTTTCATGAGTAAGCATTCCCCCTGGGCACACACTGGTTGAATCAATGTTGTTTCCAAGTCATTTCAATGAAATTACATTGAGCCAACGTGGAATAGATGTTGATTTGACGTATGTGCCCAGTGGGTAGTGTTTATTTTGTTTTAAATCACAAGAAAAGACATATTGGTGATTTATGTTGGAGTTGTCCAGTTACCCTGTACATCACGGTCATGACATGGAACACACTCCCTCAGCTGTTCATTACCAACTCTGTCCTTATGAGGCTGTGACACTGTCTCTATTTCTCTCTCTACCTCTCTCTGTCTCTCTCTCTAACTCTCCCTCGCCGTCTCTCTGTCTCTCTCTCTTCATCTCTCTCTCTCTCTGTCTCTCTCTCTAACTCTCCCTCGCCGTCTCTCTGTCTCTCGCTCTTTCTCTCTCTGTCTCTCTCTCTAACCCTCCCTCGCCGTCTCTCTGTCTCTCTCTCTTCCTCTCTGTCTCTCTCTCTAACTCTCCCTCGCCGTCTCTCTCTCTAACTCTCCCTCGCCGTCTCTCTCTCTAACTCTCCCTCGCCGTCTCTCTCTCTTCCTCTCTCTCTTCCTCTCTCTGTCTCTCTCTCTAACTCTCCCTCGCCGTCTCTCTCTCTTCCTCTCTCTCTTCCTCTCTCTGTCTCTCTCTCTAACTCTCCCTCGCCGTCTCTCTCTATTTCTCTCTCTCTTCTTCTCTCTGTCTCTCTCTCTAACTCTCCCTCGCCGTCTCTCTCTCTTCCTCTCTCTGTCTCTCTCTCTAACTCTCCCTCGCCGTCTCTCTCTCTTCTCCTCTCTGTCTCTCTCTCTAACTCTCCCTCGCCGTCTCTCTGTCTCTCTCTCTTCCTCTCTCTGTCTCTCTCTCTAACTCTCCCTCGCCGTCTCTCTCTCTTCTCCTCTCTGTCTCTCTCTCTAACTCTCCCTCGCCGTCTCTCTGTCTCTCTCTCTTCCTCTCTCTGTCTCTCTCTCTAACTCTCCCTCGCCGTCTCTCTGTCTCTCTCGCTTTCTCTCTCTCTCTCTCTCTAACTCTCCCTCGCCGTCTCTCTGTCTCTCTCTCTTCCTCTCTCTCTCTAACTCTCCCTCGCCGTCTCTCTCTCTTCCTCTCTCTCTTCCTCTCTCTGTCTCTCTCTCTAACTCTCCCTCGCCGTCTCTCTCTCTTCCTCTCTCTGTCTCTCTCTCTAACTCTCCCTCGCCGTCTCTCTCACCCTTTACATTTTACATTTGAATCATTTAGCAGACACTCTTATCCAAAAAAACAGAGCAAACTGGAATGTTATTTGGCCCTAAACAGAGAATACACAGCAGCAGAATACCTGACGACTGTGACTAACCCAAAAGAAAAAGCTTTGACTATGTACAAACTCAGTGAGCATGGTTGCCATAGGCAAGCTATGTGCCCACTGCCCACAAAATGAGGTGGAAACTGAGCTGCACTTTCTAACCTCCTGCCAAATGTATGACCCTATTAGAGACACATATTTCCCTCAGATTACACAGACCCACAAACAAATCCAATTTTGATAAACTGTAGCAAGATGTGTGACCTGTTACCAAAAGAAAAGGACAACCATTGTAACCATTGCACAAACCCCATTGTAATAAAAACCTACATTTATCTGTTCTTTTTTCCCTTTCATACTTCATCTATTTGCACGTTATTACAACACTGTACATAGCCAATAATAAAACATTTAAAATGTCTATATTATTTGAAAACGTTTCTGAGTGTAATGTTTACTGTACTGTTAAATTCTGATTGTTCCTTTCTCTTGTTTATTTCCCTTTTGTTGATTGTCTATTTCACTTGCTTTGACAATGTAAACATACTCTAGATGACCAAAAGTATGTGGACACCTGCTCGTCAAACACCTCATTACAAAATCATGGGCATTAATATGGAGTTGATCCCCCCTTTGCTGCTATAACAGCATCCACTCTTAGGAAATTGAAAATTCTCATGACAGCTTGGTCCTTCGAAGCCGGATTTCAATACCTGTTTTCTGTCGTCCCATGGGAGCGGACCCGAGATCCGTAAGTTAAAGAGCTGACCTCGAAATATAATAATATAATTATGAGAGAGGAGGTCAGAGACATGATTATATTGATATAGGTCGCTTGGTCTAAATCCGCTTAGAAGGGGAGAGTCAAATCTTTAGGAGGCGCACAGCTAGGTCTGATTATCCATTGAAGGAGGGAAGCCTACTATAGCGGAGTGAGATACGAGATATTAACGAGTCAAAATCACAAGGAACAACAAAAAATAGGCTGCTAACTAGGGCCTTACGACCCCTGGAAAATAACTTATGGTTGTATAGTGAGAGCTAATGTCAGATCGAAAGACACCTCTATAGATAAAGTTTCAAGAAAGGAAAAGCACGCATAGGTTAAGAGATACACATAGATTGTGAGCATAGACTGTGAGCACACACATAGGGAGTAGGGACATACACATCAATTGTGAGACACAGATTGTGAGAAGAGATCAGAGTTTTAACAGCACACACATAGAATAAGAAGATATTTATTTGCGTGTGAGATAGATATATTGATCAGTCAAAAGTCACAAGGAACAACAAAGAATAAGTAGAACTTATGGTTGTATACGTGTGAGATCTAAATAATATATCAGGATTCATACAAATAATTATTCTAAAAATCTAGGAAAGATTAACGGGAGTTATTTATCAACATAGGTTAAGGATAATAACGGTAGACAGCACATAGAGTTTTAAAAGCACATACACATAGATCGGGAGAAGAAGCAGAATAACAAGGAAAGGTAATTGAATAACATGGGTAGTTAATCCTCAAAGGAGGTCCCGGAATTAACCGGGGATGAGAGGTAAATCTAATGCCCCAAATGGAGAAACAAGTACGAATTTGAGAGACGTCTAGATGTAGAAAAATGAGAATGAATGATAAAGTAGATACATAAGACATGTGTAGATCGTGAAGGCAAACAGCAGGTCGAGGGTTAGATACCTGGATGTCTGAAGCCCGATAAAGAAGGTAAGAAGGCAAGTGTAGAGAAAGGCTGAGAGAAAGTTACAAGAAGGATATCAGCAGGGGAAAAATGATGTGCGTGTGAGACCTAATAACTTATTAAAAGTCACAAAAGTAATTATTCCTCAATTCTGAGTAGGAGATCGAGAGAGTGACAAAAGTCAAGAGAGGAAAGGAAAAGAGAAGATAAGGGGACATACAGAGAGAAAGAGAGCGGCAGAGACAACGAGAGAGAGAGAGTAAGTAGTATCATCGCTGGAGAAATGCTTGGACCTTTAAATTAGAGCTATTTTCTGGGAATTGTCTCGGTAGTACATACCTGATTTTACAACTACAGACAATTATAAATAAGGTTACTGGCAAGAAGTCTTCATCATTTCAGTAGCTTTGCTGGTCCAGGGGTCTAATTGTCACCTACCATGTGGGGGACCAGAGTTCACGCCTAAGCACCTATTGACTATGTTTTGCCTGGAAAGATACGGTTGTTAGTGTTTAAGATATAAACTGAATGTTTTAATAGCTTGTTCAATTGAAAGACTAATTCATTCTAAATAATAGCGAGGCGATTTCGATGTAATACGTTGTCTTGCCTAAATGGTCTGCTTGTCACAAAGCCTGGAGTGGTGGGTGTGGAGTCAATCACAGAGAACAGAGGATAACTGGGAAAAAGGACTTTATTACGGCTTCCAATATTAACGCCCAAAACAACAGGCGAATAATCAAAAATTGT
Source organism: Oncorhynchus nerka (assembly GCF_034236695.1). Classification (NCBI taxonomy): domain Eukaryota; kingdom Metazoa; phylum Chordata; class Actinopteri; order Salmoniformes; family Salmonidae; genus Oncorhynchus; species Oncorhynchus nerka. Next base: position 29,573,758 of record NC_088396.1, on the reverse strand, counting down.
CCAACCCAACACAGGGCACAAACAGACAGGAACACTACACACAACAACCTCGACTAACAGAAAACAAGCCCGCACAAAAACAGGCGGGCCTAACAGGCTTAAATAGTCCTGAATCAAGACAAAATAAAAGACAGGTGTAACCAATAAAACATAACAAACAGAAAAGGAAAAGGGGATTGGTGGCAGCTAGTAGACCGGTGACGATGACCGCTGAGCGCCGCCCGAACAGGCAGGGGAGCCACCTTCGGTGAGAGTTCTGACACTGCTGGAATTGACGTACTGAGAATGGAGTCGTATTTAAATGACTGAATCATAGAAGAGACATATACCTAGATGAACTGTAAATAATAGCGGAGAGGTAATTGCGATAGAGTTGTGCCCACTGACATGTGTTTTTATTCTAAAGGGATGACTGAAGTATGTTGTACATTTGGCGATTTACATATTACTTTTAAGTCTTGGACATTTCATAAGGGTGTGAAGCCGAAAGAGAGGGGACAGTTGTAAAGTTTGGTTTTAATCTTACAATAGAGGTAAGGCAGAACGTTGTTTGAGTAGAGGTTATATGTTTTGCACACTGGTAAGAAGAGGAGAGTTGGTTGTGGGCTATATTTCCATAACCAGACACGATAGAAGTCTATAGGGCATGGACACAGAGGGATGTAGCGATGTCATTAGAAGGAGTCGCACATCCAAAGACAGGAATAGAGGGACTCAGACAAGATTTTGGTTCGCTTAGCTTTAGGATATTAATTCATGGAGAGACTGTCAGCTCCATTGGTTTTAAAAATCTGAAGTTAGGAGAAGAGACGGGTATTTTAGTTTTTATTTTAAGTGTAGGGCTAGTAAATTCGCTAGGAAGAGATATGATGATTTTGTTGGAAGTAGTTGTTACCCTAACTAAAAGTGGAATGAAAGCTTAGTTGGTTTCAGGAACTAAGGTGTTAGACACTGAACCATTGCCCAGAAATGATTCTGCACAGCAGGCCGAAATAGTAGCATTGACTAGAGCCTACAAAAATTAGAAAGGAGAGAGAGATAGACAGCACATATGCATTTAAAAACCGTACAAAGCAGCACAGATACATCTTAAAAGTAGATAAGACTCTTGACAGAGAATTGTTACAGGATAGCCAAGAACGAACGCCCCAGGGAGAATTGTTACAGGATAGCCAAGAACGAACGCCCCAGGGAGAATTGTTACAGGATAGCCAAGAACGAACGCCCCAGGGAGAATTGTTACAGGATAGCCAAGAACGAACGCCCCAGGGAGAATTGTTACAGGATAGCCAAGAACGAACGCCCCAGGGAGAATTGTTACAGGATAGCCAAGAACGAACGCCCCAGGGAGAATTGTTACAGGATAGCCAAGAACGAACGCCCCAGGGAGAATTGTTACAGGATAGCCAAGAACGAACGCCCCAGGGAGAATTGTTACAGGATAGCCAAGAACGAACGCCCCAGGGAGAATTGTTACAGAATAGCCAAGAACGAACGCCCCAGGGAGAATTGTTACAGGATAGCCAAGAACGAACGCCCCAGGGAGAATTGTTACAGGATAGCCAAGAACGAACGCCCCAGGGAGAATTGTTACAGGATAGCCAAGAACGAACGCCCCAGGGAGAATTGTTACAGGATAGCCAAGAACGAACGCCCCAGGGAGAATTGTTACAGGATAGCCAAGAACGAACGCCCCAGGGAGAATTGTTACAGGATAGCCAAGAACGAACGCCCCAGGGAGAATTGTTACAGGATAGCCAAGAACGAACGCCCCAGGGAGAATTGTTACAGGATAGCCAAGAACGAACGCCCCAGGGAGAATTGTTACAGGATAGCCAAGAACGAACGCCCCAGGGAGAATTGTTTCAGGAGAGCCAAGAACGAACGCCCCAGGGAGAATTGTTACAGGAGAGCCAAGAACGAACGCCCCAGGGAGAATTGTTACAGGAGAGCCAAGAACGAACGCCCCAGGGAGAATTGTTACAGGAGAGCCAAGAACGAACGCCCCAGGGAGAATTGTTACAGGAGAGCCAAGAACGAACGCCCCAGGGAGAATTGTTACAGGAGAGCCAAGAACGAACGCCCCAGGGAGAATGGTTACAGGAGAGCCAAGAACGAACGCCCCAGGGAGAATTGTTACAGGAGAGCCAAGAACGAACGCCCCAGGGAGAATTGTTACAGGATAGCCAAGAACGAACGCCCCAGGGAGAATTGTTACAGGAGAGCCAAGAACGAACGCCCCAGGGAGAATTGTTACAGGATAGCCAAGAACGAACGCCCCAGGGAGAATTGTTACAGGATAGCCAAGAACGAACGCCCCAGGGAGAATTGTTACAGGATAGCCAAGAACGAACGCCCCAGGGAGAATTGTTACAGGATAGCCAAGAACGAACGCCCCAGGGAGAATTGTTACAGGATAGCCAAGAACGAACGCCCCAGGGAGAATTGGAAAGGGGCGATCCTAGAAGATAATGTCAGACATAAGGATAATTTACTAATCTTAACTAAGTCATTGTTTAGATATGCAGCAATATTGACACATGGGCAGAGCCAAGTGTCAACAGGGAGGAAGGAGGGTAGAGCAGGTTAGGAAACACTGCAGGTTAGGAAAGACGTTGTGGCCTATGTGTTAACAAACTACTTTTAAAAAATGTTATAATAGATAAATATAGCAAATGTGTAGAAGCGTTCCCAACTTACTTGGTAGCTAAAATATTAGGTCAAGATATTATCCCTAGATTTGGTTTACTAGGATCTATCTCTTTAAATGATGAATTACAATATGTACTGTAGACATAGAAGTTGAAGATATACTAGCAGAACACATGAGAAGACTGTTTGTTAAACCATTTCACATGGTAAAACACAATTTGCAAATCTCACTTAGACTTTTCAGCAAAACTCTAAACACATTCTCATTCTCAAAACACATTCTGCACTCTAATGCACATGTCATCCATACTGGTAAACACAAGTGGCAACAATCAAATACAAATAGAGAACCACTCAAAATTGATTTAACCTGTTTCAAATGATGCGACACAACCAATATAAGCCAGTTCAGGGAGCAAGCAGTTTGTTGAAGGTGGGAAGGAGAAAGTCTGAGAATGGATAGAAGAAACAATGTGAGCGGACGAGGGTGAGTGCGTATGCGAGGTGGATGACGAGGAGGAGGGCAAGA
>NC_088396.1:29553077-29565577 GCF_034236695.1 Oncorhynchus nerka | reverse complement strand
CCTGCAGCTCACCCTAACCCTACAGCTCACCCTAACCCTACAGCTCACCCTAACCCTGCAGCTCAACCTAACCCTACAGCTCACCCTAACCCTACAGCTCACCCTAACCCTACAGCTCACCCTAACCGCTCACCCTAACCCTACAGCTCACCCTAACCCAGCAGCTCACTCTAACCCTACAGCTCACCCTAACCCTACAGCTCACCCTAACCCTACAGCTCACCCTAACCCTACAGCTCACCCTAACCCTACAGCTCACCCTAACCCTGCAGCTCAACCTAAACCTACAGCTCACCCTAACCCTACAGCTCACCCTAACCCTGCAGCTCAACCTAACCCTACAGCTCACCCTAACCCTACAGCTCACCCTAACCCTACAGCTCACCCTAACCGCTCACCCTAACCCTACAGCTCACCCTAACCCTACAGCTCACCCTAACCCTACAGCTCACCCTAACCCTACAGCTCACCCTAACCCTACAGCTCACCCTAACCCTGCAGCTCAACCTAACCCTACAGCTCACCTAACCCTGCAGCTCACCCTAACCCTACAGCTCACCCTAACCCTACAGCTCACCCTAACCCAGCAGCTCACTCTAACCCTACAGCTCACCCTAACCCTACAGCTCACCCTAACCCTGCAGCTCACCCTAACCCTACAGCTCACCCTAACCCTACAGCTCACCCTAAAACTACAGCTCACCCTAACCCTGCAGCTCACCCTAACCCTGGATACATCAGTCTTTATCTGGGATGTTGTCCCTCACTGGATGCTGAAAGTCCACTGCAGCTTTTAGACCACAGCTGGTGCACATGTTTTATAGTTTCTGTGTTTAATGCTCAGGGAATGGCATCCTCCTCTCTCTCTCTCTCTCTCTCTCTCTCTCTAATAATCACACCACTCCGGAAAACCTCTGGTTTCACCCTCCTTAATTTGTAGAGATCTCTTAGCGCCACTCGTCCAAGTAGAGATGAGAGTGAAAAACAGTGACTCTGCCAAACTCTAGAGGGCGCTACAGTGGCACGACACTGTACAGAATCGAAGGGAGTCTCCAGTCAAGCGATACAGAACAAGTGATATTCTGTTTTTGTGATTTACATGGTGATGTTCACCAGGGTTTCCCTAACTCGGTCCTGAGGCCCCCCCTGGGTGCAGGAGTTTGAGAAACCCTGATGTATACAATACTATGAGTCACTGTTAGAGATGAGGCTCACTGATGTCCTCTCCCCGTCCGTGCATGTTATAGGCTAAATCTATCCACGGAGAATTACCAACACACTTTAACGGATTTTCCAATAGCTAAAGGGATTATTGCCATTCAAGTGTAACCCTCTGCCTTGTGCAACCCCCAACCCCTCTTTTCCTCGCTTTCTCTCTCTCTTCTCCATCCTTCCTTTCTTTTATTCTCCTACTCTCTCCTTTCTTCTATAAGTTTACCATTTATTCTCTTCTCTTGTGTCCCCCTCCTTCTCCAGCTTGGCTGGGGTGTTATTGTCAGATTGATGGTCTCAGTGAGTTATAAGGATCACTATGGTGACCTGAGATGACTCCGGGCTCACTCCAAATCAATCCATTATTCGATCACACCAATCTCTCTGCTCATCTCGTTCTCGCTCCCTCTCTCTCTCCACCTCTTTCTTCACCTCTCTTTCTCTGACTTTGTCTCCTCCCCTCCCATACACCACACCTCTCTCTCCACCTCTCTTTCTCTGACTTTGTCTCCTCCCCTCCCATACACCACACCTCTCTCTCCACCTCTCTTTCTCTGACTTTGTCTCCTCCCCTCCCATACACCACACCTCTCTCCCCACCTCTCTTTCTCTGACTTTGTCTCCTCCCCTCCCATACACCACACCTCTCTCCCCATCGTTCAATAAATCATGGGGAGCCATCTCAGCCATATCAAAATTTAATATAAACAAATTCTACTTTCTTCTCTTGGTGGAGTTGAATGAATTCTATCTAGGGTTTTCTCTTTGTGATTTCTCTATAGCCCCCCAAACCCTTTACCTTGTTCCCATGTAGCATGGAGGATATCCCAAAGCCCCCTGAGACAAGAGGCAGGAAGAATTAAATAGGATCGGTGACTGGAGAGGAGTTAGTGATAATGGCTCTGGTGATGGTGTGTGTGTCACACCTTCTGGTTTGTGTGTGTGTGTGTGTGTGTGTGTGTGTGTGTGTGTGTGTGTGTGTGTGTGTGTGTGTGTGTGTGTGTGTGTGTGTGTGTGTGTGTGTGTGTGTGTGTGTGCGTGTTCATACGTGTGTGTTGTTGCACCTGAGTGCCTAATGGTTTGTGAGTTGCACCTGCTGATTGTGAATGGAAGCCTATCTGAACAAAAGCTCACTAATGAGAGAATGCAGCAGGATATGTTAATCCTATGATTCAAAGGTTTTTATCATGGAAATATCCCATTGATTTACAGACAATGATGAAGGCTGCTTTCTGTGGAAGATGTTTAATTTAACCTCCCTCCCTCCCTCCCTCCCTCCCTCCCTCCCTCCCTCCCTCTAGGTCATGTCACCTGAGGATGGTACCAACATTATAAGCTGCAGAGGGTTTCAGAAGGATCAGACGATAACAGAGCAACTAGAATGAGAGGTGAGATTAACCTGGCTCTGAACACATTACAGAACCACTGACAAGAACAGAGGGATGGGATTACATCAGCTCAGGGGAGACAGGATTGAAGAGAAGAGGAGAATTAGAGAAAATAATGAAAGACAAGGCCAGAGAAAGAGAGGGAGTCTTTGCCATCACATATACGTTTGCCATACATGTTGAACAGAATCAGAATCAAATGAGGGTGACAGACAACGCCAGTCCATATCTACTACTACACTGTAAACCCCAATGTGTTGTCATTACTCAAAACGTTTGAAGAAACCTGTTGTACTTAATATATCTCAGTACAGTTACTTACTGTAAAGTGATTTTGTGGTCATTGCTCAAACCAATAGAGTTACTGTGACACTGTCGGGTGTCCAGATCCATAGACATTAATAATGACTTTTCATTGACTGAGTTCAACTTACTAGAAGTATTTGAGTTAAGAATGCCTTATGGTTTACAGTGTACACAATAACTATATCAATGAAGTGGAAGTGTCATATCATATTAGGTGTTTCATTTCTTTCCTGGTAGAAATGTGTGTTGGTGTTCTTGCTTTATTCTGCTCTTCCAGAGCAGAAAGAGGAATAAACATGGCAGAGAAAGAACAAAGGAGTAACAACACTGCTCTTCTATTTTCTATTCAGCGTGATGGCAGCCAGCTGTCTGTGTTAACACACACACACACACCCTCCCGCCGTGTCTAACGAGCGTAGCTGTGTTAGAGCAGGGGCATTAAGATAATTTTGGGGATAATTAGTTGGCCTGTCACTTTTATGGCTGTACCTCGCTGGCTCTGTTACGGGCCTTAGAGACCTACTGTGCCCTAGTGTGGGTGTGCCTGTGCATGTGTGTATGTGTATGTCTGTGTCTGTGAGTGTGTGTATCTGTGTTTGTGTCTGTGTCTGTGTGTGTGTGTGTCTCTGTGAGTGTGTGTATCTGTGAGTGTGTGTATCTGTGTATCTGTCTGTGTGTGTGTCTGTGTGTGTATCTGTGTGTCTATGTGTCTGTGTGTGTGTGTGTGTGTGTGTGTGTGTGTGTGTGTGTGTGTGTGTGTGTGTGTGTGTGTGTGTGTGTGTGTGTGTGTGTGTGTGTGTGTGTGTGTGTGTGTGTGTGTGTGTGTGTGTGTGTGTGTGTGTGTGTGTGTGTGTGTGTGTGTGTGTGTGTGTGTGTGTGTGTGTGTGTGTGTGTGTGTGTGTGTGTATATAAGTATTTAACTAGTAAGAGCTGTATTCTATCTGTTTGATAGACTTGATTCGAACCCTCTTTACAGCTGCTAGAGTTTGGCCTTTTTGCATATAGATTGAAAGTCCTCATTTTTTAAACATGTAAAGTAAAGGCCATTGTAATTTTCACTAATAATTTCTGAATTAATGATTTCTCCATTCAGGATGAATAATGAATTAACTTGACTCATCTGTAAAAATGTATAAGGCTGAATGGTTTGATTACATTCCTAAAGTTAGAATTTTGACACACTATTATTCAGTCTAAAATGCAGTAAGTGCTACTTCTTCTCAGCATGATGCTTATAAAGTCAATTGCCTATGTAATCTTATTAACTCCAACTTAAATGATATATAAAACTATTCACTGCAGTTTTATGTATGCCGACAGTGTTTCAACCACACACGCACACGCACGCGCACACGCACGCACGCACGCACGCACGCACGCACGCACGCACACACACACACACACACACACAGACACACACACACACAGGACCTGAGTTTGCTGTTAAAAACACTCAACAATTACTCAGTGAACACAATACACAGTCACAGTGTTCGGGAGAGAGGAGTTGGCAGCTAGAGGAAGTCTGAGTGCAATTTCCTCTTTATGAGAAACAGAGGGAGTCCTGAGGCTTGGGGAGGGGAAGAAAGGAGGGAGGAAAGAAAGAGGGGAAGAAATTGTTGAGTGTTTTTAATTCAGGCGATCTATCATCCTTCAAAGCTTCTGCAGTGCGTCAGTCACTGAAGGTTTTAAACTGTGTTTACTGGCCCCACTCCATTAGCTTGTTCAGGCTGCTATTACTCATTACCCTCCACACACACACACACAAACACACACACACACACACATTCACACACACATACACAACATATACACACACATGCATGCACTCATGCAAACACACACACAAAGCACCATTATTCAGTGTTCTACAGGAGATCAGAAGTAATTGAATTACTCTTTACACACACAGTAAACTCAGGGAGGACTGAACTGGCTGTTTCCTGATTCACTTCATCAAATGACGCCACTCAGCCCGCAGCCTTGACACACACGCGGGCACTAACGCACGCACACAAACAACCAGGTCCTCTAAACTTCCTGAGAGGGAAGAGGTCTCACTTGCCGTCTCTGTTTGTTTAAAGCCCTATCAAGTGAACGAGTGAGTGTGTGTTAGTGTGTGAAAGAGTGTAAGTGTGATTGGTGACTGGTGTTGTGACTGGGGATGTACTAGCAGGGCTGTAGTCTCAGCGTTAAAGGATGGATGAGTAACAGCAGACACCAAAGAGAGAGAAGGAGAGAGGCCTGCATTAGCCCTCTCAAAGACAAATCCTTCAGCTCAGGACTTTGTATATCAATCCTTTCCCATTGGCTTCTGAAGGGAGAAATGTTCCAAACTCAAACAATCTCCTCTCCCTTCCTTTGGTCTCTCCTAGTCTTTCCCCTGAGCAGCTGTGGATGATGTGGGTACATGTGACACCTCTCTCTCCACCTACTGTACTGCTAGTGCTGAATTACTGCTGTATGTGCCAGTGTAATAAGTCAGTAACACAGGCCAGATGGAAACACAGGAGATGCTGGGAGGTACAGTTACCCTGGGAGTCTTATAATCTGACAGAAAAAAGTGTAGAACCTTGATTCATCTTTAAGCTACATAAGCTTAAAACAAACATCGCAAAAACAACTTTCTATCACTGGATTCAAACTTGCACCCTTTGGAATCACAGACAGTTGCTTACAGCCATCCGCCATCCCCGTCAACAACACCCTAACAAAACAGAAACCTACTTGAAGGTAACAGTGATCACTGTTTCCCCTAGTGACCAGTTTCCACGTCAACTCCCGACGTCCACAGACATGGATGGACGTGGAGTAATAACTTGTATCACCGGTGACCTGGCTGCTCTACACACCCACATACAGACTCTGTCTCTACACACCCACATACAGACTCCTGTCTCTACACACACACATACAGACTCCTGTCTCTACACACACACATACAGACTCCTGTCTCTACACACCCACATACAGACTCCTGTCTCTACACACCCACATACAGACTCCTGTCTCTACACACCCACATACAGACTCCTGTCTCTACACACCCACATACAGACTCCTGTCTCTACACACACACATACAGACTCCTGTCTCTACACACACACATACAGACTCCTGTCTCTACACACACACATACAGACTCCTGTCTCTACACACCCACATACAGACTCCTGTCTCTACACACCCACATACAGACTCCTGTCTCTACACACCCACATACAGACTCCTGTCTCTACACACACACATACAGACTCCTGTCTCTACACAGTCACATACAGACTTCTGTCTCTACACACACACATACAGACTCCTGTCTCTACACACACACATACAGACTCCTGTCTCTACACACACACATACAGACTCCTGTCTCTACACACCCACATACAGACTCCTGTCTCTACACACCCACATACAGACTCCTGTCTCTACACACACACATACAGACTCCTGTCTCTACACAAACACATACAGACTCCTGTCTCTACACACACACATACAGACTCCTGTCTCTACACACACACATACAGACTCCTGTCTCTACACACCCACATACAGACTCCTGTCTCTACACACCCACGAACATACACACTCATTTCTGTCACACCCTGTTCTGTTTCACCTGTCTTTGTGATTGACTCCACCCCCTCCAAGTGTCGCCCATCTTCCCCATTATCCCCTGTGTACTTATACCTGTGTTCTCTGTTTGTCTGTTGCCAGTTCGTCTTGTTTGTTCAAGTCAACCAGCATTTTGTGTCTCAGCTCCCGTTTTTTCCAGTCTCTCTTTTCTCGCCCTGCTGGTTTTGACCCTTGCCTGTCCTGACTCCGAGCCCACCTGCCTGACCACTCTGCCTGACCCTGACCCTGACCCTGAGCCTGCCTGCCAACCTGTACTTTTGCCCCCCTCTGGATTATTGACCTCTGCCTTACCCTGAACCTTTGCCTGCCTGCCGCCCGGTACCGTTGCCCCACCTCTGATTTACTGACCCCTGCCCTCCTTGACCTGTCTATTGCCTGCCCCTGTTGGAATATGAAACTATTGTTTATTCGATGTGGTCTGCATCTGGGTCTTACCTGTCTATATATTTTCTACATTTGACATTTTAGTCATTTAGCAGATGCTCTTATCCAGAGCGACAGTTAGCGCATTCATCTTAAGATAGCTAGGTAGGACAACCACATATCACAGGCATAGAAAGTAATTTTTGCTCAATAATGTAGCTGTCAGTAGAGTCACAGCTAGAAGAAGGGGGTGCTGAGGTGCAAGTGCTGCTTAAGAGTATAAAACAATATAATATACCAGCACCAGTCATAAGTTTGGACACACCTACTCATTTCAGGGTTTTTCTTATTTTTTTACTATTTTCTACATTGTAGAATAATAGTGAAGACATCAAAACTATAAAATACCCCGTGTAGAAACCAAAAAAGTGTTAAACAAATCAGATTATATTTAAGATTTTAGATTCTTCAAGCGCACAGCGTCGTCGGGGTTTGGCCGGCATAGGCCGTCATTGCAAATAAGAATTAGTTCTTAACTGACTTGATGTCAGCTTTGCACACTCTTGGAGTTCTCATAACCATTTTCATGAGAAATGCATTTCCAACAGTCTTGAAGGCGTCACCACATATGCTGAGCACTTGTTGGCTGCTTTTCCTTCACTCTGCGATCCAACTCATGCCAAACCATCTCAATTGGGTTGAGGTCGGGTGAATGTGGGGCCAGGTCATCTGATGGAGCACTCCATCACTCTCCTTCTTTGTGAAATAGCCCTTACACAGCCTGGAGGTGTGTTGGGTCATTGTCTTGTTGAAAAACAGAATGTAGTCCAACTAAGCGCAAACCAGATGGGATGGCCTATCGCTGCAGAATGCTGTGGTAGCCATGCTGGTTAAGTGCGCCTTGAATTCTAAATAAATCACCAGCAAAGCACCCCCACACTATCACACCTCCTCCTCCATGCTTCACGGTGTGAACCACACATGTGGAGATCATCCGTTTACCTACTCTGTGTCTCACTAAGACATGGTGGTTGGAACCAAAAATTGCACATTTGGACTTATCAGACCAAAGGACAGATTTCCACTGGTGTAATGTCCATTGCCTGTGTTTCTTGGCCCAAGCACATTTCTTCTTATTATTGGTGTCCTTTTAGTAGTGGTTTCTTTGCAGCAATTCGACCATGAACAGTTGATGTTGAGATGTGTCTGTTACTTGAACTCTGTGAAGCATTTATTTGGGCTGCAATGTGATGTGCAGTTAACTCTAATGAATTTATCTTCTGCAATAGATGTAACTCTGGGTCTTCCTTTCCTGTGGCGGTCCTCATGACAGATAGTTTCATCACAGCGCTTGATTGATTTTGCAACTGCACTTGAAGAAACGTTCAAAGTTCTTGACATTTTCCGGATTGACTGACCTTCATGTCTTATAGTATAGATGGACTGTCGTTTCTCTTTACTTATCTGAGGTGTTCTTGCCATAATATGGACTTGGTCTTTTACCAAATAGGGATATCTTCTGTATACCACCCATACCTTGTCACAACACAACTGATTGGCTCAAACGCATTAAGGAGGAAAGCAATTCCGCAAATGAACTTTTAACAAGGCACACCTGTTAATTTAAATGCATTCCAGGTGACTACTCCATGAAGCTGGTTGAGAGAATGCCAAGTGTGTCCAAAGCTGTCATCAAGGCAAAGGGTGACTACTTTGAAGAATCTCAAATATAAAACATATTTTAATTTGTGTCACACCTTTTTGGTTACTACATGATTCCATGTTTTATTTCATATCCTACAATGTAGAAAATAGTACAAATAAAGAAAAACCCTGAATGAGTAGGTGTGTCCAAACTTTTGACTGGTACCGTATACATACAGTTTGAAGACGTGTGGTTTCAGATGTTTTTGGAAGATGGGCAGGGACTCTGCTGTCCTGGATTAGGATCTGCGAGAGATAACGAGAAAGTTGATTAGAGACAGCACGTTGAAGTGTTTTGGGAAAAAAAATAAGGGATACAGGTCTGTAGTTTTTGACGTCAAATGAGTTGAGTGTTGGTTTCTTGAGGAGGGGAGCAACAGGGGACGTCAGAGGGGAAGCAGCCGGTGGTCAGGGAAGAGTTGATGAGGGAAATGAGGAATGGAGAAGGTCTCCAGAGATGGTCTGGAGAAAGGAGGAGGGGAGTGGGTCAGGCGGGCAGGTTGTCGGGCAGCCAGACCTTACAAGTCGCAGGATGTCATCTGGAGAGAGAGGGGAGAAAAAGGTTAAGGGTAGTTCTGTGTGAGTGAGACCAGTGGACTCAATTGACTGAGTGAATGAGTAGCGGATGCCGTCAACCTTTTTTTTCAAAGTAGTTGACAAAATCGTCCTCGGAGAGGGAGGAGGGAGAGGGTGGTGGATTTTCAGAGGGAGGAGAAGGTTGAAAAGAGTTTCCTTGGGTTAGAGGCAGAATCTTGACATTTAGAGTGGTAGAAAGTGGCTTTAGCAGTGGATACAGAGGAAGGGAAGGTAGAGTGGAGGGAGTGAAAGGATGGTAGGTCCTCCAGAAGTTTCATTTTCCAAAATTTTTGCTCAGCTGCCGTCAGCCCTGTTCTGAAAGCTCGCAATGAGTCACTCAGCCACAGAGCAGGAGGTGAGGGCCGAGCCGGCTGGGAGGAAAGGGGACAGTGTGAGTCATAGGATGCGGAAAGGGAAGCGAGTTGGGTTGAAGAGGCTGAATCAGGAGACAGAAGGGAGAAGGATTTAGCAGAAGGGAGAGATGATAGGATAGAAGAAGAGAGAGTAGTGGTAGAGAGAGAGCAAGCGAAGATTGCAACGACGCATGACCATCTGGGTAGGGGCTGAGTGGTTAACAAGGATAGGCGTCCCTTCAATGGGACAGTTGTAATTCATGCAGTGCCGTGTGTATGTGGAGAAGTGTCTTTGTATGTGTAGAAATAACCCAGTCATAGTTGTAGCTGTCTTTGTTCAGAAGAACATCCCTTTATAATCTTAGACATTCTGAAGGCGACCAAGGCCAATAACCTCAGCCCTATACCCGCTGATCTAAGTTCAGTTTAGCGGTTTCCCCAAAATGGTTTTGGGGGAGGAGGAGCTGATTGTCGATCTGTGCCTAGGGTCCAGTGTGTCCTGTGGACCATTATGGCCGACCTTGAGGTTCAAGGACACCACTGGTTCACAGACCATTCATCACTGACACACACACAGATAGGATCCTTACTCAGGGGTATGGAGGACACACGCAGACGCGACACACACACCCACACACACAGGCACGCACACAGACACACACACACACACACACACACACACACACACACACACACACACACACATACTCCATCCTCCTCCGCCTCCCTCTTCTCACCTCAGCAGTGACCTTGGTCCAGTCTCAGACCTCCTACTGTAGATCATTTAGTTAGAGAGACTTTCAAACAAAGACTCATATAGACAGATAATGACCTCATACAATTACACCCTTCTCTGTATCTCCCCTCTCTCTCTCTCTGTCTCTCTCTGTCTCTCTCTCTCTCTCTGTCTCTGTCTCTCTCTCTCTCTCTCTCTCTCAATTCAATTCAATTCAAGGGCGTTATTGGCATGGGAAACATGTGTTAACATTGCCATAGCAAGTGAGGTAGATAATATATAAAGTGAATATATAAAGTGAAATAAACAATAAAAATTAACAGTAAACATTACACATACAGACGTTTCAAAACAATAAAGACATTACAAATGTCATATTATATATATACAGTGTTTTAACTATGTGCAAATGGTTAAAGGACACAAGATAAAATAAATGAGCATAAATATGGGTTGTATTTACAATGGTGTTTGTTCTTCACTGGTTGCCCTTTTCTCGTGGCAACAGGTCACAAATCTTGCTGCTGTGATGGCACACTGTGGAATTTCACCCAGTAGATATGGGAGTTTATCAAAATTGGATTTGTTTTCGAATTCTTTGTGGATCTGTGTAATCTGAGGGATATATGTGTCTCTAATATAGTCATACATTGGACAGGAGGTTAGGAAGTGCAGCTCAGTTTCCACCTCATTTTGTGAGCAGTGTGCAGATAGCCTGTCTTCTCCTGAGAGCCAGGTCTGCCTTTGTCGGCCTTTCTCAATAGCAAGGCTATGCTCACTGAGTCTGTACATAGTCAAAGCTTTCCTTAATTTTGGGTCAGTCACAGTGGTCAGGTATTCTGCCGCTGTGTACTCTCTGTTTAGGGCCAAATAGCATTCTAGTTTCCTCTGTTTTTTTGTAAATTCTTTCCAATGTGTCAAGTAATTATCTTTTTGTTTTCTCATGATTTGGTTGGGTCTAATTGTGCTGCTGTCCTGGGGCTCTGTAGGGTGTGTTTGTGTTTGTGAACAGAGCCCCAGGACCAGCTTGCTTAGGGGACTCTTCTCCAGGTTTATCTCTCTGTAGGTGATGGCTTTGTTATGGAAGGTTTGGGAATCACTTCCTTTTAGGTGGTTATAGAATTTAACGGCTCTTTTCTGGATTTTGATAATTAGTGGGTATCGGCCTAATTCTGCTCTGCATGCATTATTTGGTGTTCTACGTTGTACACAGAGGATATTTTTGCAGAATTCTGAGTCTCAATTTGGTGTTTGGCCCATTTTGTGAAGTCTTGGTTGGTGAGCGGACCCCAGACCTCACAACCATAAAGGGCAATGGGCTCTATGACTGATTCAAGTATTTTTAGCCAAATCCTAATTGGTATGTTGAAATGTATGTTCCTTTTGATGGCATAGAACGCCCTTCTTGCCTTCTCTCTCTCTCTCTCTCTCTCTCTGTCTCTCTGTCTCTCTGTCTCTCTGTCTCTCTCTCTCTCTTTCTCGCTCTCTGTCTCTCTCTCTGTCTCTCTCTCTCTCTTTCTCGCTCTCTGTCTCTCTCTCCGTACCCCTCACTGACTTCCAGGTGTGACCTTTGCCCCACTTCAGATGGCATAGACCACCAGAGGCCATTGACTAGTACACTGACTGACATTAACTGATCCCCGAGGATCTGTCTGTTGATCAGCTTGTGAAGTCAGTGAGGGGGTCAACAGGCGGGAGGCAGCTCTACCAATTCACCCCAAATCGACTGGTTTCTTAGAAAGACATGCACATGGACACACAAGCACCCACACATGCACACGCACACACGCCAGGCCTGTACATTCTTATCTCACACATAATCAACACTCAGTATCAGTTCTAGGGTTTTTCCATGATTTGTCACATGGGAAGGCCTTGGTGTGTCTGCCTCCCGCCCACTGTGAGACGCGGCTGAATAAGCACAGCGGCGATCAGCTCCGTGTGTATTTGACAGATCATGTGAGTTGAATGTTACATCTGTCTAAAGCAGTGCGTTAACGGAACATCAACAACGACTCCCAGTGAGTTATGAGCTGTGCTCCTGACTTCCCCTATTCCTCTCTTTCCTGATTCTCTCTTGCTCCTTTTTCTACTTTCTCTCCCTTGTGTCCTCTCCTTGTTGTCATCTTGTCTTACCCCTCTGCTCTCCTTCTCTCCCCATCTTGTTTTCTCTCTCACACCCCATCTGTAACCATCTGGGCTTTCACAGTGTCTGCTCAC
>NC_088396.1:29520577-29550577 GCF_034236695.1 Oncorhynchus nerka | reverse complement strand
ACAAAACTAAAATATTGATGTGGTACTGGCACAAAACTAAAATGTTGATGTGGTACTGACAAGAAACTAAAATGTTGATGTGGTACTGACACAAAACTATAGAAAAAGTCACAACTCAAATGAACTTTTTACTCAGCATGCTCTACTGCAGGTAGATATTTTGGAATTGTTTTTAAACCTCTCTGGGATAGGGGTCCCACTAGCTTAAATTCCTGTTCATCTAACTGCACTGTCTGATTTACAGTAGACTTTACAGTGAAAACATGCCATACGATTGTTTGAGCTCGGATCCCCACATCAAAGTATTTTTCCACCGGCACAGGTTTCATAAATTTACAAATAGCGATTAAATATTGACTTACTTTTTGAAACTCTTCCTCTGATTTGTCATCCAAAGGGTCCCAGCTATAACATGTAGTGTAGTTTTGTTAGATAAAATCCTTCTTTATATCCCAAAAAGTCATTTAGTTGGTACCATCGATTTGAGTAATCCTCTCATTCAACATGCCAAGATAGGAATCTGAAACTCTACCCTTAAACTTTGTTTCAACAAGCCAAAATACATTGCTATTTAATCCTCAGATACCCTAAAATGTAATTAAACTATAATATTTCATACAGAAAGAAGTATGTTCAATAGGAAAGCGATATTAGCAGGTGCACGTTGTCTTCATGGCGCGTTGTCTTCTACTAAAACTCATTATTCTTACTCATTTTGGAAGAATCAAGCCTGAAACCTTGAACAAAGACAACTGAAACCCGGTGGAAGCCATAGGAATTGCATACTGGGAGCTAGATTGAATTATTTCCCTATACGTTCCATTGTAAGAGCATGGGCTCTTTGGATTTTCTCCTACCATATCTAGTGTGTTATAGTCTCCTACATTAACATTTCTACAAACTTTAAGGTGTTTTCTTACAGGCTCTGATCAGGCCCTACACCCAAACAAGGGCACTGCGTTCATCCACCTCTGGCCTGCTCGCCTCCCTACCACTGAGGAAGTACAGTTCCCGCTCAGCCCAGTCAAAACTGTTCGCTGCTCTGGCCCCCAATGGTGGAACAAACTCCCTCACGACGCCAGGACAGCGGAGTCAATCACCACCTTCCGGAGACACCTGAAACCCCACCTCTTTAAGGAATACCTAGGATAGGATAAAGTAATCCTTCTCACCCCCCCCCCCCCCCTTAAAAGACTTAGATGCACTATTGTAAAGTGGCTGTTCCACTGGATGTCATAAGGTGAAAGCACCAATTTGTAAGTCGCTCTGGATAAGAGCGTCTGCTAAATGACTTAAATGTAAATGTAATGTAAATCTACCAATTATATGCCAATCCTAGCTTCAGAGCCTCAGTAACAGGCAGTTTACTATGGGCACATCAGTCAGACAGGAAGTGGAGAAAAAAGGGGCCTAGCCCTAAGAAGTTATTAATATTTGTGTTTTTGCATGTGCATTGAGGGATTGATTGATTAATATTATCACAAAGATAAATAACATCTTTTTTTCTAAACTAATCCTTTAGTTTGATTTTTTTGCAAATGGTTGTTCCAGTTTAAATTGTTTACTGTTGGTAGTTTCCTCACACTATTCCTCACCCTGGCAGTAATTATGAATGCAGGTTGTGGGTGAATACAATTATAACTGTTGCATATCCTAACTCTGTCTGGATTCCAATAGGAATTACACATCACTTTGAAGCCAGCATAATGTGACATGAAGGTAGGGTTGGAAGATTTCCAGAAATCCCATTTTGAAGATTCCTGTTAATCCTCCAAACATTTTTTTTTATCTGGACATTTTGGGAAGGTTACCGGACTTTTGCAACCTACTGGCAGGTCTGATGTGGCCTGTAAACCATGAGTTTCAGGCCACTGTATTGGGATAAAGCTAGGCCTCAAAATAAGGCCTTGTGAGATATAGTATGGCAAAAATGTATTTAGTCAGCCACCAGTTGTGCAAGTTCTCCCACCTAAAAAGATGAGAGAGGCCTGTAATTTTCATCATAGGTACACTTCAACTATGCCGGACAAAATGAGAAAAGAAAATCCAGAAAATCACATTGTAGGATTTTTTATGAATTTATTAGCAAATTATGGTGGAAAATAAGTATTTGGTCACCTACAAACAAGCAAGATTTCTGGCTCTCACAGACCTGTAACTTCTTCTTTAAGAGGCTCCCCTGTCCTCCACTCGTTACCTGTATTAATGAGACCTGTTTGAACTTGTTATCAGTATAAAAGACACCTGTCCACAACCTCAAACAGTCACACTCCAAACTCCACTATGGCCAAGACCAAAGAGCTGTCAAAGGACACCAGAAACAAAATTGTAGACCTGCACCAGGCTGGGAAGACTGAATCTGAAATAGGTAAGCAGCTTGGTTTGAAGAAATCAACTGTGGTAGCAATTATTAGGAAATGGAAGACATAGAATACCACTGATAATCTCCCTCGATCTGGGGCTCCACGCAAGATCTCAAACCGTGGGGTCAAAATGATCACAAGAATGGTGAGCAAAAATCCCAGAACCACACGGGGGGACCTAGTGAATGACTTGCAGAGAGCTGGGACCAAAGTAACAAAGCCTACCATCAGTAACACACTAGGCCGCCAGGGACTCAAATCCTGCAGTGCCAGATGTGTCCCCCTACTTAAGCCAGTACATGTCCAGGCCCGTCTGAAGTTTGCTAGAGAGCATTTGGATGATCCAGAAGAAGATTGGGAGAATGTCATATGGTCAGATGAAACCAAAATATACCTCTTTGGTAAAAACTCAACTTGTCGTGTTTGGAGGACCCTTTCTGCAAAGGGAGCAGGACGACTGATCCGTGTAAAGGAAAGAATGAATGGGGCCATGTATCTCTCATCTTTTTAAGTGGGAGAACTTGCACAATTGGTGGCTGACTAAATACTTTTTTGCCACACTGTATGTAATGTATTCTCATAAAAAGTTAAATTATAATGATAATATTCAACTAGGAACTAACTTGGTGAAATTACTGAAAATGTAAGAATTCATCAACCATGTCTCTACAAGTCACTCGAAAAGACAAGGCACACTGGGAAATTATAGCGCGAACCACTGCTTTTAATCAGGGCAAGGTGTCTGGCAACATGACCGAATACAAACAGTGCAGCTATTCCCTTCTCAAGGCTATTAAACAAGCTAAGCGTCAGTACAGAGACAAAGTAGAATCTCAATTCAACGGCTCAGACACAAGAGGCATGTGGCAGGGTCTACAGTCAATCACGGACTACAAGAAGAAACCCAGCCCAGTCACGGACCAGGATGTCTTGCTCCCAGGCAGACTAAATAACTTTTTGCCCGCTTTGAGGACAATACAGTGCCACTGACACGGCCTGCAACGAAAACATGCAGTCTCTCCTTCCCTGCAGCCGAGGTGAGTAAGACATTTAAACGTGTTAACCCTCGCAAGGCTGCAGGCCCAGACGGCATCCCCAGCCGCGCCCTCAGAGCATGCGCAGACCAGCTGGCCGGTGTGTTGTCGGCATACACATCACAGACAAACTGAATTGGTCCACTCACACTGACAGCGTCGTGAAGAAGGCGCAGCAGCGCCTCTTCAACCTCAGGAGGCTGAAGAAATTCGGCTTGTCACCAAAAGCACTCACAAACTTCTACAGATGCACAATCGAGAGCATCCTGGCGGGCTGTATCACCGCCTGGTACGGCAACTGCTCCGCCCTCAACCGTAAGGCTCTCCAGAGGGTAGTGAGGTCTGCACAACGCATCACCGGGGGCAAACTACCTGCCCTCCAGGACACCTACACCACCCGATGTTACAGGAAGGCCATAAAGATCATCAAGGACATCAACCACCCGAACCACTGCCTGTTCACCCCGCTATCATCCAGAAGGCGAGGACAGTACAGGTGCATCAAAGCTGGGACCGAGAGACTGAAAAACAGCTTCTATCTCAAGGCCATCAGACTGTTAAACAGCCACCACTAACATTGAGTGGCTGTTGCCAACACACTGTCATTGACACTGACCCAACTCCAGCCACTTTAATAATGGGAATTGATGGGAAATGATGTAAATATATCACTAGCCACTTTAAACAATGCTACCTTATATAATGTTACTTACCCTACATTATTCATCTCATATGCATACGTATATCCTGTACTCTACATCATCGACTGCATCCTTATGTAATACATGTATCACTAGCCACTTTAACTATGCCACTTTGTTTACTTTGTCTACATACTCATCTCATATGTATATACTGTACTCGATACCATCTACTGTATGCTTCTCTGTACCATCACTCATTCATATATCCTTATGTACATATTCTTTATCCCCTTACACTGTGTATAAGACAGTAGTTTTGGAATTGTTAGTTAGATTACTTGTTGGTTATCACTGCATTGTCGGAACTAGAAGCACAAGCATTTCGCTACACTCGCATTAACATCTGCTAACCATGTGTATGTGACAATTAAAATTTGATTTGATTTGATTTGATTTATTGGAGGCATAGCTTAGTGGGGGGCGTTACAGTAACTCTATCGGTTTGAGTAATGACTACAACATAACTTTACAGTAAGTAACTGTACTAAGATGTATTAAGTACAACAGGTTTCCTCAAAAGTTTTGAGTAATGACAGCACATTGGGGTTTACAGTGTACATGTACATTTGACCTGATATTTAATGTAGATTGGAATACATTACAAATACAATAACACTGGTTCTGATTAAGGCCATTGATGGAGGGCGAAGAAATACCATTTTTAATGGTGAGTGCACGTTTGCTTTCAATATTTGTGTATCTTGCCACAGGTTTTTAATCATAATTTGGATGTATGAACATTATGCAGCAGACGTGTTTGTTAGTGCTTGATGATGTCACAGTATCTCTAATGTGACCTTTCACCAGAACACACTTCTTCGTTTACCATTTGAAATGAGCAAATCGATCCATTTTGGAAATAGCATGAAATGAAACACCTCAAGGCTACATGCATCTCAATGGAAGTGATTTGAATTAAAGTGCTACATCAAACAGTTTATTGTATGCTGATTTTCCCCATACTAACATGGAGCCTTATTGTATGTCATTAAAACTGTGTGGATAACGAACAGAGCAGAAAAGCCAATATTCCACTCCTCTGAGCTAAGTAGAAATAGACCTGTGTGTGAGAGCTATAACACGCTGCTCTGTAAGCTCTTTCTCGCCTGGATAACCTTGAATCAAACCTCAGATGAGAAGAAAAGCTATTTTCACTTCCCTCCCAGACCAGAGAGGCCCGAGAGAGGGGGCGGGGGGGGGGGGGGGGGGGGGGGGGGAATAGAATGTTTGTATGTGTGTCTGCCTGGAACCCTGTGAATTCACTAGCTCATCTGATGATGTGTCTGCACCTGTCTCCATTCTCAGCTAGAGATAACGTTCACACTATGTATGAACTACTGAGTAATTCATATGTGGCTCTGGCTGTAATACCTATGACATCTCAGTAGAGTGGTTCTCATGTTGCACTGTGAGAGTGTGTATGTCTGACTGTGAATATATGTTTTTTTCTGTCATATGGATATGAAGTGCCTCTGTTGAGGGATGAGAAATTAACATTTTATAGCATGCAATATAATAATATAGAAAGGCTGGAATATGTTCATATTGTACTGCATATTGTAGTGTGTGTGTGTGCGTGTGTGAAGGTCATGTTCAAGTGGAGGATGTTGAAGAAGTCTGTTACTTTCCCAGCATGCCACAGCACAGCTAGACGTTTCTTTACAATCCTGCACCTCTATCCATCACATCCTTCTCTAGGGAGCCTCCCTAACAGTCACAACCTCCCATCTCTGAGGTCGCCTCTCTCCCTCCCTATCCCCTTTCACCCCCCTCTGACCCTCTCTGTCGTTGGGGTCTTGGGAAACCGTCTGCTGGCTGATTTAGTGAGGTGAGCAATTGTGGCGCTCTGGAGAGGGCAGGGGGTTGACTGGGTCTCTCTTCCAGGGAACCCCCCTCCTCCCTGGGCAAGGGTGATTTAGCGAGGGGGTAAACCTCTGGAGCTCACAGCGGAGGATGCTGTAGATACGTTATCGGTAAAGAGATAGAGATCTGAGAACCGTCAAAAACAGTCATCAGTCCCTACAGCCAGTCCAATGACTCAGTTTAACTACAAGGACAGACAGGTCCTGCTGCGATCGCAGGGTGGAGAGAGGGATGGAGAGAGGGATGGAGAGAGGAAAATGTGGATTATTTCCCGCCTCCTCCATGGATGGTAGATCTGTGATTCCCATACACTGACAGGGGCACATGGTGATGATTCTGTTGTACAGTACCGTAAGAATGTTTTTATACCCCTTGACTTACTCCACACATTGTTGTGTTATAGTCTAAATTAAAAATGGTTTAAAATGTTTGTTTTTTCTCAACACACACACAATACCCCAGAATGACAAAGTAAAAACATGTTTTTAGAAATGTAGGCAAATTGAATGAAATTGAAATATAGAAATATCTAATTTACATAAGGATTCACACCCGAGTCAATACTTTGTAGAAACACCTTTAGTGGCGATTACAGCTGTGAGTCTGCACACCTGGATGTACAGAATGGGCCTATTATTCTTTTTTAAATTCTTCAAGCTGTCAAGTTGATTGTTGATCATTGCTACACAGCCATTTTCAAGTCTTGCCCTAGATTTTCATTCTGATTTAAGTCAAAACTGTAACTAGACCACTCAGAAACATTCAATGTCATCTTGGTAAGCATCTCCAGTGTAGATTTGGCCTTGTGTTTTAGGTTGTTGTCCTGCTGAAAGGTGAATTTGTCTCCCAGTGTCTGATGGAAAGCGGACTGAACCAGGTATTCCTCCCTGATTTTGCATGTACTTATAGTTGTATTCTGTTTCTTTTTATCCCCCAAAACTCCCTAATCCTTGCTGATGAAAGCATACCCATAACCAATGTTCTCTCTGATGTTTTGGGGGACTGAGCACATTTTAGGTCTTGTGAGCAGAAACTTGATTGTTGTGAGAATTTTGTGCAACTACTCTGAAGGATGGGGCCCAACCTTTCTCTCTAGCTGCTCTGAAGGATGGAGCCCAGCCTCTCTCTCTAGCTGCTCTGAAGGATGTGGCCCAACCTCTCTCTCTAGCTGCTCTGAAGGATGGAGCCCAGCCTCTCTCTCTAGCTGCTCTGATGGATGGGGCCCAACCTCTCTCTCTAGCTGCTCTGAAGGATGGAGCCCAGCCTCTCTCTCTAGCTGCTCTGAAGGATGGAGCCCAGCCTCTCTCTCTAGCTGCTCTGAAGGATGGGGCCCAACCTCTCTCTCTAGCTGCTCTGAAGGATGGAGCCCAGCCTCTCTCTCTAGCTGCTCTGAAGGATGGGGCCCAACCTCTCTCTCTAGCTGCTCTGAAGGATGGGGCCCAGCCTCTCTCTCTAGCTGCTCTGAAGGATGGGGCCCAGCCTCTCTCTCTAGCTGCTCTGAAGGATGGGGCCCAGCCTCTCTCTCTAGCTGCTCTGAAGGATGGGGCCCAGCCTCTCTCTCTGGCTGCTCTGAAGGATGGGGCCCAACCTCTCTCTCTAGCTGCTCTGAAGGATGGGGCCCAGCCTCTCTCTCTGGCTGCTCTGAAGGATGGGGCCCAGCCTCTCTGTCTGGCTGCTCTGAAGGATGGGGCCCAGCCTCTCTCTCTAGCTGCTCTGAAGTATGGGGCCCAGCCTCTCTCTCTAGCTGCTCTGAAGGATGGAGCCCAGCCTCTCTCTCTAGCTGCTCTGAAGGATGGGGCCCAGCCTCTCTCTCTGGCTGCTCTGAAGGATGGGGCACAACCTCTCTCTCTAGCTGCTCTGAGGGATGGGGCCCAACCCCTCTCTCTAGCTGCTCTGAAGGATGAGGCCCAGCCTCTCTCTCTGGCTGCTCTGAAGGATGGGGCCCAACCTCTCTCTCTAGCTGCTCTGAAGGATGGGGCCCAGCCTCTCTCTCTAGCTGCTCTGAAGGATGGGGCCCAGCCTCTCTCTCTAGCTGCTCTGAAGGGTGGAGCCCAGCCTCTCTCTCTGGCTGCTCTGAAGGATGGGGCCCAGCCTCTCTCTCTGGCTGCTCTGAAGGATGGGGCCCAGCCACTCTCTCTAGCTGCTCTGAAGGATGGAGCCCAGCCTCTCTCTCTAGCTGCTCTGAAGGATGGGGCCCAGCCTCTCTCTCTAGCAGGCTCTGAAGGATGGGGCCCAGCCTTGTCCCAGAGCCACTCCTGCGTTGTCTTTGCTGTGTGCTTAGGGTCGTTGTCCTGTTGGAAGTTGAACCTTCGCCCCCAGTCTGAGGTCCTGAGCACTCTGGAGCAGATTATCATCAAGGATTTCTAGCTGCTCTGAAGGATTGGGCCCAGCCTCCCTCTCTAGCTGCTCTGAAGGAGGGGGCCCAGCCTCCCTCTCTAGCTGCTCTGAAGGAGGGGGCCCAGCCTCCCTCTCTAGCTGCTCTGAAGGATTGGGCCCAGCCTCCCTCTCTAGCTGCTCTGAAGGAGGGGGCCCAACCCCATCAATTTGAATTTAAGGGCTTTACTGACATGGGAATCATATGTTTACATTGCTGAAGCAAGTGAAATAGATAAAAAGTGAAATAAACAAAACAAATTACAGCAAACATTACACTTACAACAGTTCCAAAAGAATAAAAGACATTTCAAATGTCATATTATGTACAAATAGTTAAAGTACAAAAGGGAAAATAGATCTCTAAAAATCAGTAGTTACTAGCTAGCTGATGCACCACCACCATTTCTCTAAAGTAGAGAGGAATGACTGACTGTGTTCCCCAATATCCAAAGTAAACAAAGGGGGGGATGCTTTTACACTTTTCAGTGTGAACTTGAGACTCTTTGGCAAGCCAGCACTAGTAGGCTAGCTAGCTAGCTAGCATGTAGCTCAGCTAACCTACCTAAGTTTTCCATAAGTCAAATGTAAAACAGCTAGATAACATAAACCCAACATCCTGCCCCACATTGTAATTTATGTTAATGTCAACTCGGGCTAAATTGCTTACCTTCATTACTTTGTTCTTTCTTTGATGTGAATTTTCTCTGGGATGACGAGAGCTGCTGACCACTAAATTCTGTCAGTGAAGTGTGAAGACAATGCGCGAGGCAGCCTGTATCAACTTTCACTGTAGCAATGAGCTGGAGGGGAATTCTTTGGGCATGCAGCAGACGCTGGGAAGTAATGACTGCCATATACAATATACAAAAACAACACTTTTTGGGGATTCCAACATGAGATAGGAGGTGTAGCGTGAGAGTCAATTGCATGTGTCTCACAGTGAATGTGTGAGAGTTAGCCATTTTGAAAGCTCATTCACTTGCTGGTGATTGAAAGGCCGCTTGTGGGCTACCCCCGCTCCGTTGTGCTCTGGCTCTACAACAAAATCAGAGACTAAATCTTGCAAGGTTAGATTTGTTACATTGAAAAGGGGCTGATATCAGGGGTGCAACTTCCACTGAGTACGGGGGGGGTGAAAGCATACCCATAACCAGGTACCACATTCATCTGTACAAACAATAGTATGCAAGTAAAAACACCATAGGACCAAACGCGTTCTGTCTCCTAGAGATGAACGTACTTTGGTGCAAAAAGTTAAAATCAATCCCAGAACAACAGCAGAGGACCTTGTGAAGATGCTGGAGGAAACAGGTGCAAACGTATCTATATCCACAGTAAAACAGGTTCTATATCAACATAACCTGAAAGGCCGCTCAGCAAGGAAAAAGACACTGCTCCAAAACCGCCATAAAAAAGCCAGACTACGGTTTGCAACTGCACATTGGGACAAAGATCGTACTTTTTGGAGAAATGTCCTCTGGTCTGATGAAACAAAAATAGAACTGTTTGGCCATAATGACCATTGTTATGTTTGGAGGAAGAAGGGGGAGACTTGCAAGCCAAAGAACACCATCCCAACCGTGAAGCATGGGGGTGGTAGCCTCATGTTGTGGGAGTGCTTTTGTGCAGGAGGGACTGGAGCACTTCACAAAATAGATGGCATCATGAGACAGGAAAATGTTGTGGATATATTGAAGCAACAGTCAGGAAGTTAAAGCTTGGTCGCAAATGGGTCTTCCAAATGGACAATGACCCCAAACATACTTCCAAAGTTGTAGCAAAATGGCTTAAGGACAACAAAGTCAAGGTATTGAAGTGGCCATCACAAAGCATTGACCTTAATCCTATAGAAGATGTGGGCAGAACTGAAAAATCGTGTACGAGCAAGGAGGCCTACAAACCTGACTCAGTTACACCAGCTCTGTTAGGAGGAATGGGTCAAAATTCACCCAACTTATTGTTTGAAGCTTGTAGAAGGCTACCTGACACGTTTGACCCAAGTTAAACAAATTAAAAGGCAATGCTACCAAATACTAATTGAGTGTATGTAAACTTCTGACCCACTGGGAATGTGATGAAATAAATTAAAGCTGAAATAAATCATTACTATTATTCTGACATTTCACATTCTTAAAATAAGGTGGTGATCCTCCACAGTATAGGCAGAGTCCTTCTTGGATCCGCCTTTGAAGTTCGATACACGGGAGAGGAGCATGGACCAACTGCATGGGCTCTGGAAAAGTCAGACGGGATGACAGAATCATGGAAAGAGAAGGTTTTTGGTTCCTGGGTGGCAGAGTTCTTTGGTGGTCGGCGATGAGGTGGTCAATGGAGATACGAATGTATTGATTTAAATCCTGAAGGTCACCTCCACAGGACAGCTCTGCCTGAATTGCCCTGTTGACCCCTCTTCGGTAGACAGTAAGTAAAGCAGCCTCACTCCATCCACTCCCTACAGCCATGGTGCGCAACTCGTGGGCGTACACGGCAGCTGAATTGCGTCCTTGTTGAAGTTATATGAGGAGGTCTCCTATAGGACGACCGGATGGAGAGCGGTCAAATACCTCTTTGAAGAGGGTGTGGAAATGGGTCTCGGATCAGAGTTCTGTGCTGTTGGAAGTCCATATGGCCGTGGCCCAATCCAGGTCTTTGCCTGTGAGTAGAGACAACCAAATCCACCCTGCTCTTGTCTGTGGCGAAGTTAGTGGGGTTGTGCTCAATGTATTTGCTGCATTGACTCAGAAATCCCTGACATTTCCCAGGAGAACCATCATATTTTCCAGGCATGGATATGAATGAAGGAGGGCTATGTGTTACGATACCTGGCACCGGAGGAGTGGGGATAGGCTGGAGGAGAAGATTGCAGATTTCCTCCATACGCTCCTCTTGCTAGGTTAGGTGCTACTGTAGGTCTGCTGAATCCATTCCATTTTTAGGTTAGGTATTCTGTCATTTAAAAGGTGTAGATTAAAGCACTGAGCGCGGCAGGTCTTTATTTCGCTTTTGCAAAAGGCAGGAATCATGGTCACAGGCAGGCAATGGTCATACACAGGTAAGCAAAGAGGTGAATCAAAACCACGACTGAAGGCTTTAACTGGTTCTCACAAACGAGCTAGGATAAGTCTTAGTAGAGGCAAAGCGAACAGTACCTCACAAAGGCATGAACTATCAAGGCACAAGGCGAGAGCCAAATGCAGACACAGGAGGCAGATGGTTGGAGTCTTACAATGTTTTAATCCAAAGGGATGGGCAAGAGAATGGTCGTGGACAGGTAAAATGTCAAAAAGAGATCAGAGTCCAGGAGCTACAGAGTGGCAGACAAGCTCATGGTCAACGCAGGCGGGTACAAAGTCCAGAAACAGGCAACGGTCAAAACTGGGAGGACTAGAAAAAGGAGAATGGGAAACCACTGGTTGACTTGGAAACATACAAGACAAACTGGCACAGAGAGACAGGCAACACCGGGAGAAATACACTGGGGAAAATAAGCAACACCTGAAGGGGGTGGAGACAATCACAAGGACAGGTGAAACAGGGCGTGACACAAACAGAATGAACTGAACTAAATAAGGAGCTGATGAGACCAGGTGAGTAACTAACACAGGTTAAATCAATGAACAAAAATGAAAGACAGGGCTACGTTCAAGAACACAACAAAACAGATCACAAGGTTGACTAAGAAAATAAATACAGAACCTTACAAGATGTACTTTAAAGAGAGCAGAGTTGGAGAGCCTTGCACCTTCTCTTGAGCCGTTTTTATAGCTTACCTTTTAGGAGTGGGAAGATTCCCAGCAGGGTCAGACAGCCAGGGAAAACCAGTTTACTGTGCTCAGGTGAATCATGTAGTAACCAAAAAAGTGTTGAACAAATCAAAATATATTTTAGATTTTAGATTGATCAAAGTAGCCACCCCTTGCCTTGATGACAGATGACACGCTTGGCATTCTCTCAACCAGCTTCATTAAGTATGCTATTCCAACAGTCTTGAAGGAGTTACCACATATGCTGAGCACTTGTTGGCTGCTTTTCCTTTACTCTCCGCTCCAACTCATCCCAAACCATCTCAGTTGGGTTGAGATCGGGTGATTGTGCGGCCAGGTCATCTGATGCAGCACTATCACTCTCCTTCTTGGTCAAATAGAAATGTGTTTTGGCTCATTGTCCTGTTAAAAAAACAAATTATAGACCCACTAAGCGCAAACCAGATGGGATTGCATATCGCTGCAGAATGCTGTGGTAGCCATCCTGTGGTAGCCATACGGACTAAGTGTTCCTTGAATTGTAAATAAATCACAGACAGTGTCCTCCATGCGTCACGGTGGGAACCACACATGTGGAGATCATTTGTTCACCTACTCCTTTTGGAAACAAAAATCTCACATTGGTACTCATCATACCAAAGGCAGATTTCCACTCGTCTAATGTCCATTGCTCGTGTTTCTTGGACCAAGCAAGTCCCTTCTTATTATTGGTGTCCTTTAGTAGTGCTCTCTTTGCAGCAATTTGATCATGAAGGCCTGATTCACTCCTCTGAACAGTTGATGTTGAGATGAGTCTCTTACGTGAACTCTGTGAAGAATTTATTTGGGTTGCAATTTCTGAGGCTGGTAACTCTAATGAACGTATCTTCTGCAGCAGAGGTAACTCTGTGTCTTCTTGTCCTGTGGCAGTCTTCATGAGAGCCAGTTTCATCATAGCACTTGATGGTTTTTGAAGAAACGTTCAAAGTTCTTGACATTTTCTGGATTGACTGATCTTAAAGTAATGATGGACTGTCATTTCTCTTTGCTTATTTGAGCTGTTCTTGGATTTGGTCTTTTACCAAATAGGGATATCTTCTGTATACCAACCCTACCTTGTCACAACACAACTGATTGGCTCAAAATGAAAATACCACAAATTAAAACTTCTTATGGCTGAAAGCCCGTTAACGGGATCGATATAAATCAACTGTAAATTTCGGTGTTCCTCAAGGTTCCGTTCTAGGACCACCAATGTTTTCACTATATATTTTACCTCTTGGGGATGTCATTTGAAAACATAATGTTAACTTTCACTGCTATGCGGATGACACACAGCTGTACATTTCAATGAAACTAGAAGCCTGTGTTTCAGACATAAGGAAGTGGATGGCTGCAAACTTTCTACTTTTAAGCTCGGACAAAACACAGATGCTTGTTCTAGGTCCCAAGAAACAAAGAGATCTTCTGTTGAATCTGACAATTAATCTTGGTTGTACAGTCGTCTCAAATAAAACTGTGAAGGACCTCAGCGTTACTCTGGACCCTGATCTCTTTTGATGAACATATCAAGGCTGTTTCAAGGACAGCTTTTTTCCATCTACGTAACATTGCAAAAATCAGAAACTTTCTGTACAAAAATGATGCAGAAAAATTAATCAATGCTTTTGTTACTTCTAGGTTAGACTACTGCAATGCTTTACTTTCCGTCTACCTGGATAAAGCACTAAATAAACTTCAGTTAGTCCTAAATATGGCTGCTAGAATCCTGACTAGAACCCCAAAAATGTGATCATATTACTTCAGTGCTAGCCTCCCTACACTGGCTTCCTGTTAAGGCAAGGGCTGATTTCAAGGTTTTACTGCTAACCTACAAAGCATTACATGGGCTTGCTCCTACCTATCTTTCTGATTTGGTTCTGCCATACATACCTACAAGTACGCTACGGTCACAAGACGCAGGCCTCCTAATTGTCCCTAGAATTTCTAAGCAAACAGCTGGAGGCAGGGCTTTCTCCTATAGAGCTCCATTATTATGGAATGGTCTGCCGACCCATGTGCGAGACGCAGACTCGGTCTCAATCTTTAAGTCTTTACTGAAGACTCATCTCTTCAGTGGGTCACATGATTGAGTGTAGTCTGGCCCAAGAGTGTAAAGGCTCTGGAGCAACAAACCGCCCTTGCTGTCTCTGCCTGGCCGGTTCCCCTCTCTCCACTGGGATTCTCTGCCTCTAACCCTATTACAGGGGCTGAGTCACTGGCTTACTGGTGCTCTTTCATGCCGTCCCTAGGAGGGGTGTGTCACTTGAGTGGGTTGAATCACTGACATGTCTGGGTTGGCGCCCCCCCTTGGGTTGTGCTGTGGCGGAGATCTTTGTGGGCTATACTCGGCCTTGTCTCAGGGTGGTAAGTTGGTGGTTAAAGATATCCCTCTAGTGGTGTGGGGGCTGTGCTTTGGCAAAGTGGGTAGGGTTATATCCTTCCTGGTTGGCCCTGTCCGGGGTATCATCGGATGGGGCCACAGTGTCTCCTGACCCCTCCGTCTCAGCCTCCAGTATTTATGCTGCAGTAGTTTATGTGTAGGGGGGCTTGGGTCAGTTTGTTATATCTGGAGTACTTCTCCTGTTTTATCCGGTGTCCTGTGTGAATTTAAGTATGCTCTCTCTAATTCTTTCTTTCTTTCTCTCTCTCTCTCGGAGGACCTGAGCCCTAGGACCATGCCTCAGGACTACCTGGTATGATGACTCCTTGCTGTCCCCAGTCCACCTGGCCGTGCTGCTGCTCCAGTTTCAACTGTTCTGCTTGCGGCTATGTAACCCTGACCAGTTCACCGGACGTGCTACCTGTCCCAGACCTGCTGTTTTCAACTCTCTAGAGACAGCAGGAGCGGTAGAGATACTCTTAATGATCGGCTATGAAATGCCAGCTGACATTTACTCCTGAAGTGCTGACTTGCTGCACCCTCGACAACTACTGTGATTATTATTATTTGACCATGCTGGTCATTTATGACCATTTGAACATCTTGGCCATGTTCGGTTATAATCTCCACCCGGCACAGCCAGAAAAGGACTGTCCACCCCTCATAGCCTGGTTCCTCTCTAGGTTTCTTTATAGGTTTTGGCCTTTCTAGGGAGTTTTTCCTAGCCAACGTGCCTCTACACCCGCATTGCTTGCTGTTTGGGGTTTTAGGCTGGGTTTCTGTACAGCACTTTGAGATATCAGCTGATGTAAGAAGGGCTATATAAATACATTTGATTTGATATGGTTTGATATGACAACAGCCAGTGAAAGTGCAGGGCGCCAAATTCAAAACAACAGAAATCTCATAATTAAAATTCCTCAAACATACAAGTATCTTATACCGTTTTAAAGGTAATCTTGTTGTTAATCCCACCACAGTGTTCGATTTCAAATAGCCTTTACAGCGAAAGCACCACAAATTATGTTTGGTCAGAGCCAAGTCACAGAAAAACACAGCCATTTTTCCAGCCAAAGAGTGGAGTCACAAAAATCTGAAATAGAGATAGAATGGATCACTAACCTTTGATGATCTTTATCAGATGACACTCATAGGACTTCATGTTACACAATACATGTATGTTTTGGTCGATAAAGTTCATATTTATATTTTTAAAAATCTCAGTATACATTGGCGCATTATGTTCAGAGAGCCACATCAATTTACAGAAATACTCATTATAAACGTTGATGAAAATACAAGTTTTGTACATGGAAATATAGATAAACCTCTCCTTAATGCAACCGCTGTGTCAGATTTCATAAAAGCTTTACGTAAAAAGCAAACCATGCAATAATCTGAGTACGGAGCTCAGAGATCCAACAAACCAAAAAGATATCCGCCATATTGTGCATTCAACAGAAGTCAGAAAGAACATTATAAATATTAACTTACCTTTGATGATCTTCATCAGAATGCACTCCCAGGAATCCCAGTTCCACAATAAATGTTTGATTTGTTCGATAATGTCCATCATTTATGTCCAAATAGTTTGTTAGCGCGTTTGGTAAACAAATCAAAACTCATGAAGCGTGTTCACTACTTGCAGATGAAATGTCTAAAAGTTCCGTTACAGTCCGTAGAAACATGTCTAACAATGTATAGAATCAATCTGTAGGATGTTTTTAACATAAATCTTCAATAATGTTCCAACCTTGGAATTCCTTTGTCTTCAGAAAGGCAAATGGAACGGGAGCTACCTCTCATGTGAATGCGCATGACCAGCTCGTGGCTGCTGGCAGACCTCTGACTCATTCCCCTCTCATTCAGCCCCCCTTCACAGTAGAAGCCTCAAACAAGTTTCTAAACATTCTTGACATCTAGTGGAAGCCTTAGGAAGTGCAACATGACCAATATCCCACTGTATCTTCAATAGTGGCTGAGTTGAGAATCGACCAACCTCAGATTTCCCACTTCCTTGTTGGATTTTTTTCTCAGGTTTTTGCCTGCCATAGGAGTTCTGTTATACTCACAGACATCATTCAGACATCATTCACCCAGAGTGTTTTATATCCAAATATACCAATGATATGCATATATTAGCAACTGGGACTGAGGAGCAGGCAGTTTACTCTGGGCACCTTAGTCATCCAAGATACTCAATACTGCCCCCAGCCATAAGGCACACCTGTTAATTGAAATGCATTCGAGGTGACTACCTCATGAAGCTGGTTGAGAGAATGCCAAGCGTGTGCAAAGCTGTCATTAAGGCAAAGGGTGTCTACTTTGAAGAATCTCAAATATGTAGTACATGTTGATTTATTTAACACTTTTTTGGTTACTACATTATTCCATATGTGTTATTTCATAGTTTTGATGTCTTCACTATTATTCTACAATGTATAAAATAGTAAAAATAAAGAAAAACCCTTGAATGAGGAGCTTTGTCCAAACTTTTGACTGGTACTGTATATATTTACAAACAAACAAAATATGGCCAATTGGAAATTATGCAGACATTTACTTTGATGGAAGCCACAATCTATCAATATTAAAGCTGATCTACCCAAAACATGTTTTTGATATATATATTATGTCCCCCCACTTCTAAAACCAAAGTTACAGCCCCTGGCTGATATCATCTGAAAAAAGCATGCCCCATTCAAAAAATGTAGAACTAAGAACAGATATAGCCCTTGGTTCACTCCTGACCTAACTGCCCTTGACCAGCACAAAAACATCCTGTGGCGTTCTTGGACACTGTAAAGTCCATGGAGAATAAGAGCACCTCCTCCCAGCTACCCACTGCAATGAGGCTAGGAAACACTGTCACCCCCGAAAATCCACGATAATTGAACATTTCAATAAGCATTTTTCTACGGCTGGCCATGCTTTCCACCTGGCTACCCCTGCCCCAGTCAACAGCCCTGCACCCCCCACAGCAACTTGCCCAAGCCTCCTCCATTTCTCCTTCACCCAAATCCAGATAGCTGATGTTCTGAAAGAGTTGCAAAAACTGGACCCCTACAAATCAGCTGGGCTAGACAATCTGGACCCTCTCTTTCTAAAGTGATTAGACGCAATTGTTGCAACCCCTATTACTAGCCTGTTCAACCTCTCTTTCGTATCGTCTGAGATCCCTAAAGATTGGAAAGCTGCGAGTGGTCATCCCCCGCTTCAATGGGGGAGACACTCTAGACCCAAACCGTTACCGACCGATATCTATCCTACCCTGCCTTTCTAAAGTCTTCGAAAGCCAAGTTAACAAACAGATCACCGACCATTTTGATTCCCACCGTACCTTCTCCGCTATGCAATCTGTTTTCCGATGCTGGTCATGGGTGCACCTCAGCCACGCTCAAGGTCCTAAATTATATCATGACCGCCATCAATAAAAGACAATACTGTGCAGCCGTATTCATCGACCTGGCCCAGGCTTACGACTCTGTCAATCACCACATTCTTATCGGCAGACTCAACTGCCTTGGTTTCTCAAATGACTGCCTCGCCTTGTTCACCAACTACTTCTCAGGCAGAGTGCAGTGTGTCAAATCGGAGGGCCTGTTGTCCGGACCTCTGGCAGTCTCTATGGGGGTGCCACAGGGTTAAATTCTCGGGCCGACTCTATTCTCTGTATGCATTAATGATGTCGCTCTTGCTGCTGGTGATTCTCTGATCCACCTCCACGCAGATGACACATTCTGTATACATCTGACCCTTCTTTGGACACTGTGTTAACAAACCTCCAGACGAGCTTCAATGCAATACAACTCTCCTTCCATGGCCTCCAACTGCTCTTAAATGCAAGTAAAACTAAATGCATGCTCTTCAACCCATCGCTGCCCGCACCTGCCCGCCCGTCCAGCATCACTACTCTGAACGGTTCTGACATAGAATATACGGACAACTACAAATACCTAGGTGTCTGGTTAGACTGTAAACTCTCCTTCCAGACCCATATCAAACATCTCCAATCCAAAATTAAATCTAGAATTGGCTTCCTATTTAGCAACAAAGCCTCCTTCACTCATGCTGCCAAACATACCCTCGTAAAACTGACTATCCTACCGATCCTTGACTTCGGCGATGTCATTTACAAAATAGCCTCCAACAATCTACTCAGCAAATTGGATGCAGTCTATCACAGTGCCATTCGTTTTGTCACCAAAGCCCCATACACTACCCACCACTGCGACCTGTATGCTCTCGTTGGCTGGCCCTCGCTTCATATTCATCGCCTAACCCACTGGCTCCAGGTCATCTATAAGTCTTTGCTAGGTAAAGCCCCACCTTCTTTCAGCTCGCTGGTCACCATTGCAACACCCACCCATGGCACGCGCTCCAGCAGGTATATTTCACTGGTCACCCCCAAAGCCAATTCCTTCTTTGGCCTCCTTTCCTTCCAGTTCTCTTCTGCCAATGACTGGAACGAACTGCAAAAATCCCTGAAGCTCATATCTCTCTCACTAACTATAACCATCAACTGTCAGAGCAGCTCAGAGATCATTGCAGCTGTACATAGCACATCTGAAATAGCCCATCCAAATACCTCATCCCCATATTGTAACGGTTTTCCTCTTATTCTGAGGAGGAGTAGGAAAGATCGGACCAATGCACAGCGTGGTAAGTGTCCATATTTTTTATGAAATGTAACCGAACACTGAATACAAAAGAACAAGAGAAATAAATTAAAACCGAAACAGTTCTGTATGGTAAAACACAGACACAGAACACAACTACCCACAAATCATAGTGTGAAAATAGGCTACCTAAGTATGGTTCTCAATCAGAGACAACGATCGACAGCTGCCTCTGATTGGGAACCATACCAGGCCAAACACAGAAATACATAACCTAGAATACACAACATAGAATGCCCACCCCAACTCACGCCCTGACCAAACTAAAACAGAGACATAAAAAAGGAACTAAGGTCAGGACGTGACACATATTGTAATTTTTATTTTTGCTCCTTTGCACCCCAGTATCTCTACTTGTACATTCATCTTCTGCACATCTATCACTCCAGTGTTTAATTGCTATTTTGTAATTACTTCGCCACTATGGCCTATTTATTGCCTTTACCTTCCTAATCTTACCTCATTTGCACACACTGTATATAGATTTTTCTATTGTGTTATTGACTGCACATTTGTTTATTCCATGTGTAACTGTGTTGTTGTTTGTGTCGCACTGCTTTGCTTTATCTTGGCCAGGTTGCAGTTGTAAATGAGAACTTGTTCTCAACTGGCCTACCTGGTTAAATAAAGGTGAAATAAAAAAAATATATATATTTTTAAATGGATTTTTAAAAATGTATCTATGTAATAAAAATGAATGAATGAACTCGGTGTAGTAAAAATTAATGAATGAACTCTCCTTGAAGTTCAATCTCCTTGATGTTCAATCTTCAGTCTCTCCTCTACCTGGAGTATGCGCACAGTTTAGAGGGAATATTGCCCATAACATGATGCAGCCACTACCATACTTAAAAATATGAGGAGTGGTACTCAGTGATATGTTGCGTTGGATTTTTCCCCAAACATAACGCTTTGTATTCAAGACAAAAAGTTAATTTCTTTGTCCAATGATTTGCAATTTTACGTAAGTGCCTTGTTGCAAACAGGATGCATTTAAAAAAATATATGTTTTATTCTGTACAGGCTTCCTTCTTTTTACTGTCATTTAGGTTAGTATTGTGGAGTAGCCACAATGTTGTTGATCCATCCTCAGTTTCCTCATATCACAACCATTAAACTTAAACATTAAACATATCACAACCACACAACCAGTAACTGTTTGGACTCTTTGTGAAATCCCTGAACAGTTTCCTTCCTCTCCGGCAACTGAGTAACTGTATCTTTGTAGTGACTGGGTGTATTGATACACCATCCAAAGCTTAATTAATAACTTTACCACGCTCAAAGGGATATTCAGCGATTTTTTTACACATTTACCAATCGCTTTCCTTCTTTGCGAGGCATTGAAAAACATCCCTGGGCTTTGTTATTGAATTTGTGCTAGAAATTAACTAACAAATCCAGGAACCTTACAGATAATTGTATGTGTAGGGTACAGAAATGGTGTAGTCATTCAAATGACTGAACACGGAATGAGTCCATGGAACTTATTATGCAATTTGTTAAGCACATTTTTACTGCTGAACTTTTTTAGTCTTGCCATAAAAAGGGGTTGAATACTTATTGACTCAAGACATTTCATTTTTTCATTTTTTATTAATGTCAAGTGTGCTCCCTCTCCGGCCTCTAGGTCACCAGGCTGCTCGTTATGGTGCGCACACCTATCACCAGCTTTACACGCATCTGTGTGTAATGACACTCACCTGGACTCCATCACCTCCTTGATTACCTGCCCTTTATATGTCACTCCCATTGGTTGCTCCCCCAGTCGTCATTGTTTCTCTCTCTTTCTTGTCTGTAGGTTGTTCATGTTTTTTGTTTTGTATTATGATCTGTTTATTTTATTAAAACATTCACTCCCTCAACTTGCTTCCCGACTCAGCGCACTCGTTGCAATTCATTCCAAAAATGTCCTACAAACAAAATTCAACTTTGACATGATGGGGTATTGTGTGTAGATCAGTGACACAGCATCTCAATTGAATCAAATGACAATTCAGGCTGTAACACAGCAACATGTGGAAAAAGTCAAGGGGTGTGTATAATTTCTGAAGGCCCTGTATAACTGAGTCTTGTCTGGTACTCACCTGGAGTCAGGCATGCACTCTGCATCTTGTGTAAGATACTTTGAATATTTAGTTTGATATTATACTACATCATCTGTAAGGAAATTATTATTTATTTACAGGCTCTATGTTATTAGTATTTAATAGCACAGAGACACACGTGATGCAAAGGAGTACTTCACATTGGTCCAATACAGTTCACGTTTAGGTTCATTTTATCATCACGTTTTCTAATCATAATGCATTTGTCACATGTTTCATAAACAACAGGTGTAGACTAACAGTGAAATGCTTCATAAACAACAGGTGTAGACTAACAGTGAAATGCTTCATAAACAACAGGTGTAGACTAACAGTGAAATGCTTACTTACGGGTCCTTTCTCAACAATGCAGAGTTAAAGATTTAAAATAAAACATTGAAATAGTGACACGAGAAATAAATACACAGTGAATAACGCATAACAATGACGAGTAAAAATAACATTTCTATATACAGAGAGTATCAGAACCGAGGGATATACAACATCCCCATAATATACAGCCGCATTGATAAGAACAACTGAAACAGTACACATAATATCTAATTATAATTATACTAATGCTTTCTTCCACTAAACCACTAATAAAATGCATTTTGCTGAAGTCTGCGTTTCAGATGACAGTTCCCATTAACATTCATAGGACTTGGTTTGAGCCAATCCTGTCTGATAGAGGATAAGAAAATGATTGTTTAATCCTATTTAGATAAGAGTGTGTGTGTTTGGACAAGTCGGAGAAAAGCTGACAGAGAGAGGCAGTCATAAGATTGGATCTCCCCTGTAACAGTAGCACTAACACGCACACACACACACACGCACACACACAAAGGCCTCATCAGACCTGCCAGTGGAAGCCATTTGGATTACAGATGGACATGGATGTTAAAGTCTCTCCATGCCATTCATATAAATGGATGAAAATAATATTCAGGGCTCATGTCATGTCCCAGCGATATTATCTCTATGAGATATGAAGAGCTTGCCGAGGCGACAAAATCCCTCCATCCAGGAAAAGAGAAACCCTGTCAACTCCCCCTCACTGACTGATCTCCCTCTGATTGTTTTCTATTGCCTTTCTGTATTTTCTTTGTGAGAGTCATCTCTGATACGGATAGAGGCGCATGTCAGCCGTAACCACCCAGTCTAGTGTGTTTGAATATTTATTGAAAAAGAAATGAACAAACATCATGTACTGACAGGTCAGTTTGTTGGTCAGATGTTATTGGTTCTTCGCCTGTTCCCATAGGAGAACCCTTTTTGGTTCTATGTAGAACCCTTTTTGGATCTAGGTAGAACCCTTTTTGGTTCCAAGTAGAACTCTTTTGCATTCCATGTAGAACCCTCTGTGGAAAGGGTTCTACATGGAACTCAAAAGGGTTCTACCTGGAAGAGTGTAGATTATTTAACACCATGTCTAAACAAATCAAAAGAACGTGCTGGATTCATGTTGACTTTACTGTAATACTTGCCATATGATAAACAACCTGGGCTACGTTTAGGATTATGGCTAGGGTTAGAGTTAGGATTATGGCTAGGGTTAGGATTAGGATTATGGCTAGGGTTAGGGTTAGGATTATGGCTAGGGTTAGGATTAGGATTATGGCTAGGGTTAGGATTAGGATTATGGCTAGGGTTAGGATTAGGATTATGGCTAGGGTTAGAGTTAGGAATATGGCTAGGGTTAGAGTTAGGAATATGGCTAGGGTTAGGATTAGGATTATGGCTAGGGTTAGAGTTAGGAATATGGCTAGGGTTAGGATTAGGATTATGGCTAGGGTTAGGGTTAGGATTATGGCTAGGGTTAGGATTAGGATTATGGCTAGGGTTAGAGTTAGGAATATGGCTAGGGTTAGGATTAGGATTATGGCTAGGGTTAGGATTATGGCTAGGGTTAGGATTATTGCTACGGTTAGTGTTAGGATTATGGCTAGGGTTAGGATTATGGCTAGGGTTAGGGTTAGGATTATGGCTAGGGTTAGGATTAGGATTATGGCTAGGGTTAGGATTATGGCTAGGGTTAGCGTTAGGATTATGGCTAGGGTTAGGATTATGGCTAGGGTTAGTGTTAGGATTATGGCTAGGGTTAGGGTTAGGATTATGGCTAGGGTTAGGATTAGGATTATGGCTAGGGTTAGGATTATGGCTAGGGTTAGGATTAGGATTATGGCTAGGGTTAGGATTATGGCTAGGGTTAGGGTTAGGATTATGGCTAGGGTTAGGATTATGGCTAGGGTTAGGATTATGGCTACGGTTAGGATTATGGCTAGAGTTAGGATTATGGCTAGGGTTAGGGTTAGGATTATGGCTAGGGTTAGGATTATGGCTAGGGTTAGGATTATGGCTACGGTTAGGATTATGGCTAGAGTTAGGATTATGGCAAGAGTTAGGATTATAGCTAGGGTTAGGATTATGGCTAGGGTTAGGGTTGGAGCTAGGGTCAGGGTTCGGGTTAGGATTAGGGTTGAGGCTAAATTGAACCGGGA
Source organism: Oncorhynchus nerka (assembly GCF_034236695.1). Lineage (NCBI taxonomy): Eukaryota > Metazoa > Chordata > Actinopteri > Salmoniformes > Salmonidae > Oncorhynchus > Oncorhynchus nerka. Next base: position 29,526,805 of record NC_088396.1, on the reverse strand, counting down.
TCTCGACATTAAACTATTGTTGAGGCTATGGTTGAGACCAGGGTTAGGGTTGAACTGGGATGTGGACATGAGGCTATGGTTGAGGCTAAGGTTAGGGTTGAACTGGGATATGGACATGAAGCTAGGGTTGAGGCTAAGGTTAGGGTTGAACTGGGATATGGACATGAAGCTAGGGTTGAGGCTAAGGTTAGGTTTGAACTGGGATGTGGACATGAAGCTAGGGTTGAGGTTAGGGTTAGGGTTGAACTGGGATGTGGACATGAAGCTAGGGTTGAGGCTATGGTTAGAGTTGAACTGGGATATGGACATGAAGCTAGGGTTGAGGCTAAGGTTAGGGTTGAACTGGGATGTGGACATGAAGCTAGGGTTGAGGCTAGGGTTAGGGTTGAACTGGGATATGGACATGAAGCTAGGTTTGAGGCTAGGGTTAGGGTTGAACTGGGATGTGGACATGAAGCTAGGGTTGAGGCTATGGTTAGGGTTGAACTGGGATATGGACATGAAGCTAGGGTTGAGGCTAGGGTTAGGGTTGAACTGGGATACGGACATGAAGCTAGGGTTGAGGCTATGGTTAGGGTTGAACTGGGATATGGACATGAGGCTAGGGTTGAGGCTATGGTTAGGGTTGAACTGGGATGTGGACATAAAGCTAGGTTTGAGGCTAAGGTTAGGATTGAACTGGGATGTGGACATGAAGCTAGGGTTGAGGCTAAGGTTAGGGTTGAACTGGGATGTGGACATGAGGCTAGGTTTGAGGCTAGGGTTAGGGTTGAACTGGGATATGGACATGAAGCTAGGGTTGAGGCTAGGGTTAGGGTTGAACTGGGATGTGGACATGAAGCTAGGGTTGAGGCTAAGGTTAGGGTTGAACTGGGATGTGGACATGAAGCTAGGGTTGAGGCTAGGGTTAGGGTTGAACTGGGATATGGACATGAAGCTAGGGTTGAGGCTAGGGTTAGGGTTGAACTGGGATGTGGACATGAAGCTAGGGTTGAGGCTAAGGTTAGGGTTGAACTGGGATGTGGACATGAAGCTAGGGTTGAGGCTAGGGTTAGGGTTGAACTGGGATATGGACATGAAGCTAGGGTTGAGGCTAGGGTTAGGGTTGAACTGGGATGTGGACATGAAGCTAGGGTTGAGGCTATGGTTAGGGTTGAACTGGGATATGGACATGAGGCTAGGGTTGAGGCTATGGTTAGGGTTGAACTGGGATGTGGACATGAAGCTAGGGTTGAGGCTAAGGTTAGGGTTGAACTGGGATGTGGACATGAAGCTAGGGTTGAGGCTAAGGTTAGGGTTGAACTGGGATGTGGACATGAGGCTAGGTTTGAGGCTAGGGTTAGGGTTGAACTGGGATATGGACATGAAGCTAGGGTTGAGGCTAGGGTTAGGGTTGAACTGGGATGTGGACATGAAGCTAGGGTTGAGGCTAAGGTTAGGGTTGAACTGGGATATGGACATGAAGCTAGGGTTGAGGCTAGGGTTAGGGTTGAACTGGGATATGGACATGAAGCTAGGGTTGAGGCTAGGGTTAGGGTTGAACTGGGATGTGGACATGAAGCTAGGGTTGAGGCTAAGGTTAGGGTTGAACTGGGATATGGACATGAAGCTAGGGTTGAGGCTAGGGTTAGGGTTGAACTGGGATATGGACATGAAGCTAGGGTTGAGGCTAGGGTTAGGGTTGAACTGGGATACGGACATGAAGCTAGGGTTAGGGTTAGGAAGATAGAGCAGAACTCACCAAGGACTTAGGTTCTCCTCATTAGATACAGTGAGGTACAGGCAATAAGACACTTGTAAGCATACACACACACCAGTGCACAAACACATGTCTGCACAGTCACCTGCAAGCACAAAAATACGCACTCACATACAGAGGCATCATGTCCATTTAAACTAACAGGGCACGGACCTCCTCCATATACCCATGTGTACTTCTGGACTCACACACAAACTATACTGGCCCATTGTTTGGACTTCAGCCCATCTGTCAGACTAGTCCCTGGTGTGATGCCTACTATTTTCCCCATCCAGGAAAACTTCCCTCATTCAGTATCTGCACGGTAAAAAATGACTATTCTTATCAATCAATGTGGTTATTATTACAATAAGCATTTAACTGTCTACAAGCTCTCACAGTCTCACATCAGAATTAGACGCTTATCCATGTTTCTCAAACGTCAAATGTTGAAGTTTAGGCATTACCTCAATGGTTAAGATTTGGGATAGGGTTCAAACAAAAATATCATAAATATCTTTCTATTGCTGGATTCCAACATGTATCCTTTGGAATCAGGGGGAGACGCTTACGCCCATCTGGATCCCCGTCCACAAAACTCACAGCACTCACTGTTGCCCCTAGTGGCCGGTTCCAACGTCATCTCACGACATCCTCAGACATGGATGGACTTTGAACATTGAGATCAGGGGTGAACTGCCTGTTCACTGTAGTTCCACTATTAAACCCAGCCAGCAATTAAACATGAGGCAATACTACATTACTCAATTTATCTTCCCCAGTATATTAGGTCAATGATGATGTTTTTGTTTCCACACACACACACAGGCATGACACACACACACACACACACACACACACACACACACACACACACACACACACACACACACACACACACACACACACACACTACACTATGAGAAGTTGCTGCTAAACTCTCCTAGGCAGTAATGTGTTGTAGAGAAAGTTGGAGGATTTATATCAGCTGGTCAATAGCTTCTACCCCCAGACCACATGCGTCAAACTCATTCCATTGCGGGCCGAGTGTCTGCGGGTTTTCGCTCCTCCCTTGCACTTGATTGATTAGTAATTAGTAAAGAACTCCCCTCAGCTGGTTGTGTAGTTGAAAGGAAAAAACGAAAAACCAACAGACACTCAGCCCTCCATGGAATGAGTTTGACACCCTTGCCCCAGACCATCAGGCTGCTGAATATCTACCACTAGTCAGCTACCTGCTCCCCTGTTGGAGCTTAACATTTGCACTATATCCTGCATTTACATCTGCAACCCTGTTCATGTGAATAATAAACTCTCTCTCTCTCTCTCTAATCCTCCATCATACGCTCAGTTTTTACCTCAGAAGAAGTCTGATAAAACGTCTGAGGAGGAGAAACAGATTGTCATATACATCCACTAGGATTGGTTTATCTAAATACATGTGTATGAATTCTTTATCCCTGCCACCCTTTATCCTTTATCCCTTTAACTATCCTGTCAGGTATTTACTGTCATTTCCAGTTATCCACTTGTGATTGGTCAAGAGAAAAGAGTCTAAAGGAAAACCCTGGGCTGGCGTGACTTATAGAAACCTATTCCTGCATGAAATATCACCTCAAACACCACCCGGTCTGAGTCCGTGTGTGTGTGTGACCATGCAGTCGTCCATGGCAAATACAGGAATGTACCCTCAAGGCCAAATGGCCATTCTCAAACGTCCTTGTGTTCTGTGTGTAGCAGCCACACACTGGCCAGGCTAAAACCCTGTGGCAGTGATGGATTCCTCCCTGTACAGTATTCAGTGAAACACTGGGATACACATCATTCCCACCCAGTCACAGCAATATACACATGCGCGAGCGCACACACACACACACACACACACACACACACACACACACACACACACACACGTTAGCACAGACGTGGCATGCAAAGGTGTGTGTGTGCCTGTGTGCATGGCCCTAACTACATATGAGGACACCGAGGTCCTTACCGAGGTAATATTTTCTAATTTGAAATAAAAATGATATTTTGTACACCATAAAGAAAATAAATTACAGTTCAATATCTAACATTGCTCCCAGTGTTGATCAACGCACAGAATGCTTATATTCTTGACCTGACTGAGTTCTAATCGCGCCATGCTCTTTGCCAACGAGTGGAATAATGAACAGTGGTTTGTTCTTTATGATCATCGGCATCCCCTGGATTTGCCTTCTAATAGCACATTCACCACTCTCTCAAACGGCTCTGCCATCTCACGGTAGCACAGTTCGAGGGCCTGAGACATTTAACGAACTACCCCAGCTCGCAGTCAGCTCACTAGAGAAAGTGTGCGAGATGCCAGACAAAAGGCCATTTTAAAAATGTCCCATGACTCCTGCTGTGTCTACAGACATCCCCCAAACAAACAAAAACTGTCTCTCTGAGAATGAGTGCACAACTGGTAGTCGCTTACTGATATGTCAGTCAGGTGGCTAGCTGCCGGCAGAGACTTCTATTGCAGTAACGTTGAAGGGCTCTGGCTAGTATTCCTTATCCAAGAAGGATGAAGTAAGAAGCTAACGTTAAACGGATTCTACCTCAGCTGGAGCAAACAATAGGCTACCAAGTTCTAATGATAACTTTGCTATCAAAGAGTAGGCTACTGAGGTGCTCAGTGGTGAGGCTGAGGCAGGCTGCAATGCATGCAGGAGGAAGGAGGAAGCAGGAGGAAGCAGAGGAGACAGAGAGAGAGAGAAAGTAAGCAGATAGAAGTTAGCACAATGGTTCCCAAACCTAGGGTTCGGGATGTACTAATCTTATCAAACAAGTTAGGAACTTAAAAAAAGCAGATATGTTTCAGTATGAACATCTGGACATGGCCTGTCTTCCCTACAGGCACATTAACACGCAATCAAACAGCAAACAACACAGTGTCATATGTTTTGGTTGATTTGTTTTATCCATTTTTACCACTATGTCACTGATATTAATACGAGGAAGGAACCCCCACCCCCTTTCTGGACCTATCCTGGTTACAGCCCTGCCTGTGTGTGTGCGTGTGTGTGTGCGTGTGTTTGTGTGTGTGTGTGTGTTTGTTTGTTTGTGTATGTGCGCGTGCGTGCGTGTGCGTGCTTGGGTATAGATAGAGGCCTTAGTGACTCTATGAGACCACTTGATTTCAGCCCTATTACAGAGATTACTGTCAGGAGAGGGACACAGTCAACATAATGACTAGAGATGAGAGAGACTGAAAGAGGGACACAGGGAGGGAAGGAGATGTAGGAGAATGGTATGGAAGGAGGGAGTGAGGAAGGGGAGGGGGGATAGGGTATGGTATGATTGAATGGAGGGAGGAATTGAGAGGCTACGGAGGGAGGATAGTATGGAGGGAGGAAGGCATGGAGGAAAAGGAAGAGGAGGAGGAATATTCATACAGGGTGGTGACAGTGAAAAGAGAAAAGTACAGCTGTTGCACCAGAGTGGTTGATACATAACACAACCACACCCAACAACATTCTCTCTTTTCCTTTTCACTGTCTTGGATCCTACTGTTTCCCTGTGGGAATATCCATTCTTCTTTCTGTCTCTGTCTGTCTCTCTCTGTATCTCTCCTCATCACTTATCCTGATTGTCATCCCTCTTGCCATGCCTGTCTGCACATCACTCCCAGTCTACCTCTCCTCTCCATCCCTCCATCACTCCACCCCTTGTCAGTTCTGTTTGCTACTGAAACCAGGTACAGATGTCGTATCTTAATTTGATCACTCTTTTGTTGCTGAGAATTCCTGCACAGTAGGAAATGCAAACTTGTAGTGTCTTCAAGGTTTAAAAAGGCTTAAAAAGTTTTTTAAAAGACTTGATTTGCCCTAATGAAAAATGTATCAACCCCTACAAAAAAAGTCCATTAATTATAATCCACATAATAATTCCCATTTCCTGTTACTTCAGGATTATTTTCCTGCTGTAGCAAAATGACTCAAATTAAGATCCTACATCTGTAGGCATGAGACAGAGCATTTCCCGTTGTTAGTATCTAAATGGATGCTATGGTTTACAAGTTTCTGCAGCAGCGCTTTGTCATCATGATGAAGCACTCAGACAAAGCGTAAATGCTGCAGCTAACTACCCTGGCCTGTGACTGATGATAGCCAAACCACACACTAGCCTACCATAACTGTGGAGCTAAACAGATACACTACTTAGTCACCACAGCAAAAGGGCCAGATGAGAAAGGAGATGCTGGGTGAGGAACTAAACTGAGGAGCTAGGGTTGTATTATATCAAAGATAGCCAGTAATTACATAGGGTTATAGTAGAGGCTACTGGAAAGGATTGTTACTGTGAGGTGAAATGGCCATAACCTGGGGAAGACAAAGATATATATTATGATGCAAGCAGGTGATAAAGAGAGGCTGGCTGGGTTATTTTTCACCAGGTGCTACGGTGTGGGAGGGAGAGAGGCAGGCATGGTTATTTTTCACCAGGTGCTCCGGTGTGGGAGG
>NC_088396.1:29500577-29513077 GCF_034236695.1 Oncorhynchus nerka | reverse complement strand
ACCGGGGCAAACTACCTGCCCTCCAGGACACTTACAGCACCCGATGTCACAGGAAGGCCAAAAACGACAACAACCACCCGAGCCACTGCTTGTTCATCCCACTATCATCCAGAAGGCGAGGTCAGTATAGGTGCATCAGAGCTGGGACCGAGACTGAAAAACAGCTTCTATCTCAAGGCCATCAGACTGTTAAATAGCCATCACTAGCACAACAAAGGCTGCTGCTTATATACATAGATTTGAAATCACTGGCTACTTTAATAAATGGAACACTAGTCACTTTAATAATGTTTACATATTTTACATTACTCATCTCATATGTATATACTGTATTCTGTTCTATTCTATTCTACTGTATCTTAGTCTACGCATCTCTGACATTGCTCGTCCATGTATTTATATATTCTTAATTCCATTCCTTTACTTAGATTTGTGTGTATTGGTATATGTTGTGAAATTATTAGATATTACTTGTTAGATATTACTGCACTGTCGGAGCTAGAAACACAAGCATTTCGCTACACCCGCAATAACATCTGCTAAACACGTGTATGTGACCAATAACATTTGATTTGACACACACGCAAGTGTCACACACACACATACACACAGATGTCATGAATGCAGCCAATTCCCTAAACTGTTCAGCTCAGGGTAATTGTTGAGGAAGTTTTAGAGTTGGAATATAGTAAATACCTAACAGAACCTGGTTGGGTTGTTAATGTCATATTCTGTTCTCATGACATTAATATAGGGAGTGTATGTGTGTGTGTCTATGGTTATGACATTAATAGGAAATCGAGAGGCTTTATCATTTCCCATTTGGAAATGAGTTTGGTCCTGTCGGAGGGCCAATAAAACAACCTCAGACAGACAGACAGACAGACAGACAGACAGACAGACAGACAGACAGACAGTGAGAGGTGATCAGAGGAGCTATAACTGTATTTGACAATCAACAGTCTTGTTAAAGAGGCGATGCCAGAACCAAACGAGTCATTGTAAACGTCAGGCGGAATTAGCACAGGAATAAAGAGCTTTACCTTTGTGTGTGTGTGAGCAGAGCAGGAAGAAAGGCTGGCTACTTCCTCCCTACGGAGCCCTTTTGTCTGACGAGGCTCCGGAGAAACAGGGTGTGGCAGCTCTTAATGCTGACAGTGTGTGTGCGTGTGAAAGTAATTGGGTATCGAAGCCATACAGCCATTGCATACATTATATTGACGGTATGGATATACAGTATAATGGATATATTTTGGATTTAGGCAGCATGGATAAAATACAAATTACATTTCTAGTGAATAAATGACCCTGTCTTCTGCAATTACATTTATCAGTTTTAATATTGCAGGTAGATTGTAGGTTGTATCAATTTAAATGTTGCCGTGATTTCTAATCCCCTTATTTTTATTTTTTTCTCTATACTTTCCCCGAACAGACAACAATACTTCTACTGCTACTAACACCTATTTTCTCTCACATCTATGGTACTTGTTGTTAAATAATTATACATATATTCCTAATTTCATCTTTCTTCAAGTGCTAGATTTTCCCCCACAGTGGCCAATCCACCATTCAATCTGATTTGAACTCCAATCCTCCAATGTTCACAGATGAACCCATCTTTCCCAGTGTAAGGCCATTTAGCTATTTCCTTTTGCAATACATCCCTCCATTTTACTGTGATATATTACGAGTGTCCTGAAGCTCCCCATTCACCCAACACTCAAGATTATAATGATATTTCCCATTGACTGATTGTGGTTTTTCAGATCCCTTAACAATTCAGTTAGCAGGTCCATCTGAACCCTGATATTAGGACATAACAACCATTCCTGGACTCCAAAACGAGCCATCGATGGACAGTACCAGAAAATATGTTCTATGTTTTCTCATGGCAGAGTCTGCACAATGTTCAATATTGAGCAAGTATTTTATATAATAGATTAAATTGAAATGAACGGATTGGTCAATTGATGTTTTATATGTCAGTTCATAGACCTGATGCCAACTGACTTGAATTTAAGGTATTGCTATCAATTCTTTGACTTTAAGTGAAACTGATACATTTTCCGATTTATACTAATCATTTTAGGCCATTTATAATTTTTAATGGGTGGCAGATAAATAATTTATTCTTTAATTGTCTGTTCCAATTTTGTGGCAAAGTAGCGATGCGTTAGTTATATTTTGTATTGAGCATACATCTCCATACATTATATCTGCTTTTTCTGGAGAATGACATTGAAATTGTAAATGAGGATACCTTAATTAAACAAGGATCCATTGTCAATCCATCGAAAAAGTAAGGCTTTCATCTGCAAAAAGGAAAAGAGCCCACTCTTAAATTTAAGATGGGCCTCTCTTAGTAGCTTGCTAGAAAACCAGTTTGAATTTAAGTACAATTGTGGTACAATGGAGGCTTTAAGAGATAGGCTTAATGCCTTAATATTTATTATATAAATATGCTCATTTAACTTGATCTGGTTTGCCATTCCAAATCAAGTAAATTTGATTTTTATCGCATGATTTGGAAAAAGGATTCTCCTGGAGTCGGTAGAGTCATGAATAAATATGTAAACTGCGATATAACTAGAGAATGAATTGGGGTAATCTTCCTGTATATTGATAGGTGTTTCCCTCTCCATGGTTTCAAGATTCTATCTGTTTTGCAACATTTTCAATCAAAGTCAATAGTTGCAAGATCGCTCAAATTGTCTGGGATATGTACACCAAGCACATCAACTTCACCATCCGCCAATTTAATCGGGAGACCACATGGCAATTTAAAGTTTGTATCTTTTAGAGACACAATCCGCAATATAGTACACTTATCATAGGAAAAATTATCCAGGTCATCAATGAGGCCGTTCACGGTTGAAGATTGAGGACTCAAGAGAACTTGAATCTTCGGCGTACATTGATACTTTTGTCTCTAAACCATTCATTTTTAGGCCCTTAATGTTAAACATTATCTGATTTTTAAAGCAAACAGTTCAATGGCCATTATATGGTGACAGAGAGCAACCTTGTTTTACACCTCTTTACATGTTCTCAGAGAAGTAGCCATTATTTATTATTTTACATAAAGGTTTGTTGTACATGACTTTTACCCATTTTATGAGAGATTCTCCAAAGTTGAGAAAATCCAGGCACTTATAAACAGATTCTAGACATACTGTATCAAATGCTTTCTCAAAATCTGGTCTAAAGATAATACCTGGTTCCCTGCATTCTCAGCTTTCCATTATTTCTAGTAGTTGTCTAATATTCTATCCAATATATCTCCTCTTAAGAATCCCGTCTGATCGGGATGAATAATATCCGGTAGGCCCTTTTTCCATCACAACATTGAAGAGTGAGGCGTCTTTGTATTGCCCCCCTGGCTCCTACTTAATATTTCTGATGTAAGTTTTTTTTCTCTGTTGATCGATACCGTTTCTGTTTTGGGATGGAAATGTAATTGAATGGCCTCTGAAGGCACACTGAAAGGCATCCCATACGAACCTGTATTGTACCAGAAAAAGTCTGTTATGAATTCCTTAGTTTTTGCTAAGAAAGTAGTCAGTCAATACACTCTGGTTAAATGTCCAATATCCTCGCCCTTGTGGAAAGTATGTCATAGTTACATGGATGACTATTAGTTGATGAACTGATAACATTCAACCCTCAATTTGTACTTTTTCACTTTTGGCATCATAGGAAAGGATACCAGAAAATAATAAATCCGACAAGTATATCTTACGAGATCGGGGGTTTTAAGCCTCCAAATATCCGTCAATTCCAACGTGTCCATAATATTCGTAATCTCTGAGTGCCAGAGGGTTATAGTTGGCAGTATGATTGTCTTTACGGTCCATTGACATACTTAAAAATGTATTGTAGTCCCCTACCATTGTAATAGTTATTTGTATCTTGGAGACTAATTCAATTATTATAATATATTTATATTTTCAAAGAAGTTTGAATCGCCATATATAATTATGATCCATAACTGTTCATCATCAAGTCGTATATTTCAGGAAATCCATCTTCCTTGAGGACACAGTATATTTTAACGGATTGTACCTCAAGATGCAAATTGTTTTTGAATAAGGATCATAACACCTTTTGAACTTCTTAACACGTGACTGAAATAGATTTGACCATCCCATTTGTTTTCCAGGCCACTTCATCAGAAGATATAGAGTTTCCTGGAGACAATAAATATGGTAATCCTTCTCCTTTAGCCATGTGAACACTGCTCCTCTTTTCTTCAGCCAAACCATTGGAATTATAGCTAGCTATACTTTATTTACCGACTATCATAATGGGTTATATTTTGATATACTTATCACTGCCCTCACCACCATTTTAAAATACTTATCCATACCAACTCTAAGTCTGTGTTTCCAAAACTCAGTCCTCGGGACCCCAAGGGGTGCACGTTCTGGTTTTGCCGTAACACTACACAGCTGATTAAAATGCTAGGGGCAAAAAACAAAACGTGCACCCCTCAGGACAGCCTCAATCCTTCGGAGCATGGACCCTACAAGGTGTCAAAAGCGTTCCACAGAGAAGTTGGCCCATGTTGACGCCCATGTTGACTCCAATGCTTCCCAAAGTTGTGCCAAGTTAGCCGGATGTCCTTTGGGAGGTGGACCATTCTTGATACACATGTGAAACTGTTGAGCGTTGAAAACCAGCGATGTTGCAGTTCTTGACACAAACTGGTGCTTCTGGCACCTACTACCATACCCCGTTCAAAGGCCCTTACAAAATACAAAATATTTTGTATTGCCCATCCACTGTCTAAATGGCACACATACACAAACATGATTTGCCTTAATCAGGTAAAAGTTAATACAATAAGATGAGAGAGAGAGAGAGAGAGAGAGAGAGAGAGAGAGAGAGAGAGAGAGAGAGAGAGAGGAGAGAGAGGAGAGAGAGAGAGAGAGAGCAATGGAAATAAAAGTACTGTGTGCTTACAATCTTAGGCTGTATAACATTTAATCTCTTCTGCAACTACTTGTGATACATTTAAAATGGCATCCCTCGTGATGCCCTAATGGGCGGGTCCTTTTTTCGCCTATAGGGCCTGTTTAACTTTTGGGGTTTGTTTGCAAAGTGATCATTATCTAGCTAATAATGTGGGCCTCAATGAATAAAAATGGCCAGTGTGGGGGACTTGAGGAAAAAATGGGCCGTTGTGGCCTCAATCAAAAAAATGGTCCAGTGTGTTAGAAATGCCAGAGCCGATTTCTTGTCCCAGTCCTCCCCTGCTATGGGGAGTGTTTTGTGTAGTTACAGTGATATTACAGTGTGGCTAGCTGTGGTATTTGTGTGGTGGAGTTTGGAACAGGTTCCACTGGGGAGAGACGGAAAGGACTGGTCATGTCCGGACAACATGGAAGCATTCTGTAACGAGAGAGAGAGGTAGAGAGAGAGAGAGAGAGGTGGAAAGAGAGAGAGAGAGAGGTGGAAAGAGAGAGAGAGAGAGGTGGAAATAGAGAGAGAGAGAGAGAGAGAGAGGAGAGAGGTGGAAAGAGAGAGAGAGAGAGGTGGAAAGAGAGAGAGACAGAGAGAGAGAGACAGAGAGAGAGAGAGAGAGAGAGAGAGAGAGAGAGAGAGAGAGAGAGAGAGAGAGAGAGAGAGAGAGGTGGAAAGAGAGAGAGAGAGAGAGATGGGATGAGGAGGGGTTAAAGGCAGAAACCACCAACAAATTACAGGAACATGTTGGTGTTTTCTTACAACATGACGACTGGACACCTCTTGTAGATCTGAATGGAATTGGATTTAAATCTAGAATTAGAACTGGAATGTATCTGGATAAGTCAGTCAGCTCTACCAGTAAACCCCACAGAGAGAAGAGAGGATGGTGACATGACTCCAGCAGCAGACCCTCCACATCACTCATCCTTTACCTAAAATCAATTATCAGGGTGAACGAGTGAGTGTGAAAGAGGGAACAAGAGAGAGCAGTGTTAGTGACAGACATCAGAGAGACAGCTGTGTGTATGTATGGCCTGTGTGTGTGTGTGTGTGTGTGTGTGTGTGTTCATTAGCAATGAGACATCAGGGTAACAGTTACAGTCAGCACTCTCCAGGCCAGACAAACACCATCTCATGTCCACTCAGTCCTAGACAGATTACAACAGCCTGCTGGTGATCTATTGGTGTGATTTAGCATAAGGTTACACCGTAATGACTGGATGGGTTGCACTATCATGATGTTGGGGAGCCCAACACAGCTCAACACCATGCAGTCCTGCAGTAATTGACCCAGGACAGGCAGAAGAATCCTGCATGTAAAACTAAACTAAGAAAGTGAGAACCAAGCAATATTGATGTGTCTCATTGTTACCACCAGTGGAGTAGAGGTATCATGGTGGCACATTTGTAATGATCATTTCACTCCCGTCTGTGGCACATCGTTTGTTACGGAAACAGCTAAGGAGAGCAGGCACTAAAGTACTGCGACCTGGTTACACACACACACACACACACACACACACACACACACACACTTGTCCCTGGATGCCAGGAGATGGACGAGTCAGTCAGGGAAGAGGTTCTTTGCAGACCAAAGCCAGCATGTAGGCTACAGGTATCATCCATCCTGCAACATAGTCTGTGTGTGTACACTCTCTGTTTGGCCTCATCTGTCAGTCTACAGCCAGTCTGTCCCTGTTGTGGTCTGTCTGTCCTGCTCTCATGAGTGAAGGGTGTGAAAACGTTCAATATTTCTCAGCATATTCTTTTGAAAATAAAGTTATTATCATTCCTCATAAGAAGAGGAACGAACCGAGAGATAAATAACTAACACTGGTGAGATGATTCATACCTGACATTCTGGTCTTCATCACTGACCTCTGACCTACAGGATATGACCATGTGGATGACATCTTCCCAGTGGCCGTGCGTGTTTATGTATGTGTGTGTGTGTACAAATGCACCTTTGCGAAAACGTGTGTCATGTGTGTATGGATGACATCCTCCCAGCATGCAGCAGCAGTATAAGGCAGAGCCAATGCCTTTCCAACATGGCGTCACGCCATGCACTGCAGCTGCACACAGTTGGAGACTTTTTACTGTGAAGGCTAGGGCCAACGGGATGGGAGGGAAGGACGGAAGGAGGGAGAGAAGGTTTGTGTCCTGGCATTAGGTATGGGTCCATGGTAGAAGAGTTTGGGGGAGGGGAAGGAAGAGAAAAGTATGGTGGAAGGGTTGACAAGAGAGGGATTCCAAGTTTGACAAGAGAGGGGGTTGGTTTCACAATTCAAAATATGATTGAGACAAGAGTGTTGTAATTGGAAAAGGCATTTTACAAAGCAGAAACATGCTTTCTCCTCATCACTCTTCCCCAAGTGGAACCATGCTTTCTGGGCCAGCTGCAGAGTTAAACAGCACATGGTGTGGACGGGTGATGAACGGGTTCTGTTAACCTCCCTGTCTGGCTGTGTTAGCATAACACTGTGTTCTACTGGGCTTTCAGTGTTACAACGGGACACAGACTCCTTGCCTGTCTGCCTGCCTGCTTGCCTCCTACACACCTGCCTCCTCTCCTGTCTACTGCCTAGTCTCTCTCTCCTCCTTCATCTTTCTCCTATCTCTTTACCCCTCTCTCACCTGTCTCCTATCCTGCTGTCTACTGCCTAGTCTCTCTCCTCCTTCATCTTTCTCCTATCTCTTTACCCCTCTCTCACCTGTCTCCTGTCCTGCTGTCTACTGCCTAGTCTCTCTCTCTCTCCTCCTTCATCTTTCTCCTATCTCTTTACCCCTCTCACACCTGTCTCCTGTCCTGCTGTCTACTGCCTAGTCTCTCTCTCTCTCCTCCTTCATCTTTCTCCTATCTCTTTACCCCTCTCTCACCTGTCTCCTGTCCTGCTGTCTACTGCCTAGTCTCTCTCTCTCTCCTCCTTCATCTTTCTCCTATCTCTTTACCCCTCTCTCACCTGTCTCCTGTCCTCCTGTTGCTGGTTAATCTCACTCTCTCTCCATTCTTCTCCCTCGCTCCTCTCCTCCATCTCTCCCGTCAGTTCTTGCTCCCAGGAGCTCAGGGGCTTTAGATCACAGTAAAGAACAAATTGGAGCAGCAACGTCTAACATATTGTGTTCATCATTCCCTAACTGTAGGACACTGTCCTGCTCACCCCCTATCCTCTCCTGTATCCATCTCCCTCACTTCTCTTCTCCATCTATCCCTCGCTCCTCACATCTGCCCTAGGCCATCTGGAGAATGTCAGGCTTTCAGGGGAGAGCAGAGACCATCAGTTACCGTCACACACGCATGCACGCACGCACACACACACACACACACACACACATACACACACAGTCAGTCAGTCCCTTAGACATCCCCCCTAACACTGCCCTGCTCTACAACCCTGTAAGATCAGCTGCATTAAAATCACACTATAAATCTACCTGCTAACTACGCCAGGCCTGCTCTAAAATATATGAAAGGCCTTATTGGAAGTGGCCCTGAACATGGATCCTGATTCAGAGCAGCAGAACAGGGATTGACAACAGAAGCTCTGTGGGGACTAGAGAGGAGAGCTGGAGACCAGATGTTTGGTAGAGATGGGGCAGAGAGGAAGAGGAGAGGAAGAGAAAGAGGTTTAGCTTTTTGGGACAAAGTTGGTGCCTTGTTCCTTTTTACCAAACCTGTGAAACACCAGAAAGAATCATAGGGCAATTTTATCCGCATTCATTTTTTTGCAAATATTTTGAGAATGTTTATTATAAAAATATAAATGTTTCCACTACAAATCATTTTACATTAGTAGACAAGGCTTTTACGCACGCAAGCATGTCGTACGCACACACTCGCATGCCCACACACACAAGCACACACACATACCGGCGCACACACGCATTCATCTAAAAAAAAGCAAAAAGAGTAAGGATGGGGTGCATAACAGTATTGCTCTTCCACACTGAAGACGCTGTCACAGAACCAACCATGTCATAGATTACAGTATGCTACAAAAAAAAACATTACACTTTTGCACAGTATATGTTAACAATAAATAATAGGTTATTATAATTGCTTTTCTTTTATGTAAAAAAAACAAATATAATACAAAATAACATGAAATATAATACAAAGAATGTTTGTCTTTTTAAAATGTTGCACAGATATTTCTGTTCATTCTTTTATACATAGAAACATTTGTACAAAGGGTTGGCTATGGAAGGAGACTGTCCTGCTTGTAGATATGGACACACAGTTGTTTTACATATGTACATGCCATACAGAACACGTAACAGCAGCTAAGGGCGGGCAGGGGATGGACGGAGGTGTTATCACACACACGCACACAGACACATACAAACAACACACACATACACTGTTCAGATCAGAGAGAATCCTTATCTACTGTAGCGATGCAATACACTCAGATGCTCGCTTTATCTAGAGAGGTGTGATATATACCCACCAGTGTTAGAAGATAGCATTGGAAGAGCTGTGGGATAGTGTTGTTCATTTTCATCTTCTACCTTACAGAGCAGAATACGCTCTGAAGAAGTCAGCATGGTATTCTCTCTCTACCTCGCTCTCTCTCCATCTTTTTCATTATCTCTACAGCTCTCTCTCTTTTTCTCACTCCCTCTACATCTCTCTCTACTTCTACCTCTCTCTCTCCCTCTCCTTTCTCTCTATCCTGTTTCAGTTTGAATGAATAACACACATCCTGAGATTTCACATTAGGACTAGGAACTAGGCAGCTTGGAGTTATGCATCATCACCTACTGTATGATAAGCAGACAGGTGGTAGTTAGTTACAGTTCTGTATGATAAGCAGACAGGTGGTAGTTAGATACAGTTCTGTATGATAAGCAGACAGGTGGTGGTTAGTTACAGTTCTGTATGATAAGCAGACAGGTGGTAGTTAGATACAGTTCTATATGATAAGCAGACAGGTGGTAGTTAGTTACAGTTCTGTATGATAAGCAGACAGGTGGTAGTTAGATACAGTTCTGTATGATAAGCAGACAGGTGGTAGTTAGATACAGTTCTGTATGATAAGCAGACAGGTGGTAGTTAGATACAGTTCTGTATGATAAGCAGACAGGTGGTAGTTAGTTACAGTTCTGTATGATAAGCAGACAGGTGGTAGTTAGTTACAGTTCTGTATGATAAGCAGACAGGTGGTAGTTAGTTACAGTTCTGTATGATAAGCAGACAGGTGGTAGTTGGTTACAGTTCTGTATGATAAGAAGACAGGTGGTAGTTAGATACAGTTCTGTATGATAAGCAGACAGGTGGTAGTTAGATACAGTTCTGTATGATAAGCAGACAGGTGGTAGTTAGTTACAGTTCTGTATGATAAGCAGACCGGTGGTAGTTAGTTACAGTTCTGTATGATAAGCAGACAGGTGGTAGTTAGTTACAGTTCTGTATGATAAGAAGACAGGTGGTAGTTAGATACAGTTCTGTATGATAAGCAGACAGGTGGTAGTTAGTTACAGTTCTGTATGATAAGCAGACAGGTGGTAGTTAGTTACAGTTCTGTATGATAAGCAGACAGGTGGTAGTTAGTTACAGTTCTGTATGATAAGAAGACAGGTGGTAGTTAGATACAGTTCTGTATGATAAGCAGACAGGTGGTAGTTAGTTACAGTTCTGTATGATAAGCAGAGAGGTGGTAGTTAGATACAGTTCTGTATGATAAGCAGACAGGTGGTAGTTAGATACAGTTCTGTATGATAAGCAGACAGGTGGTAGTTAGTTACAGTTCTGTATGATAAGCAGACAGGTGGTAGTTAGATACAGTTCTCTATGATAAGCAGACAGGTGGTAGTTAGTTACAGTTCTGTATGATAAGCAGAAGGGTGGTAGTTAGTTACAGATACAGTTGAAGTCAGAAGTTTACATACACTTAGGTTGGAGTAATTAAAACTAGTTTTTCAACCACTCCACAAGTTTCTTGTTAACAAACTATAGTTTTGGCAAGTCGGTTAGGACATCTACTTTGTGCATGACACAAATAATTTTGTTTACAGAAAGATTATTTCACTTATAATTCACAGTATCACAATTCAGAAGTCAGAAGTTTACATACACTAAGTTGACTGTGCCTATTAACAGCTTGGAAAATTCCAGAAAGAAGCTTCTGATAGGCTAATTGACATAATTTGAGTCAATTGGAGGTGTACCTGTGGATGTATTTCAAGGCCTACCTTCAAACTCAGTGCCTCTTTGCTTGACATCATGGGAAAATCAAAAGAAATAAGCCAAGACCTCAGAAAAAAATGTAGACCTCCACAAGTCTGGTTCATCCTTGGGAGCAAATTCCAAATGCCTGAAGGTACCACGTTCATCTGTATAAGCAATAGTACACAAGTATAAACGCCATGGGACCACGCAGCCATCATACCGCTCAGGAAGGAGACGCGTTCTGCCTCCTAGAGATGAGCGTACTTTGGTGCGAAAAGTGCAAATCAATCCCAGAACAACCGCAAAGGACCTTGTGAAGATGCTGGATGAAACAGGTTCCACAAGTATCTATATCCACAGTAAAACGAGTCCTATATCGACATAATCTGAAATGCCGCTCAGAGAGGAAAAAGCCACTGCTCCAAAACCGCCATATAAAAGCCAGACTACGGTTTCCAACTGCACATGGGGACAAAGATCGTAGTTTTTGGAGAAACATCCTCTGGTCTGATGACACAAAAATATAACTGTTTGTCCATATTGACCATCGCTATGTTTGGAGGAAAAGGGGGAGGCTTGCAAGCCGAAGAACACCATCCCAATCATGTTGTGGGGGTGATTTGCTGCAGGAGGGACTGGTGCACTTCACAAAATAGATGGCTTCATGAGACAGGAAAATTATGTGGATATATGAAAGCAACATCTCAAGACATCAGTCAGGAAGTTAAAGCTTGGTCGCAAATGGGTCTTCCAAATGGACAATGACCTCAAGCATACTTCCAAAGTTGTGGCAAAATGGCTTAAGGACAACAAAATCAAAGTATTGGAGTGGCCATCAGAAAGCCCTGACCTCAATCCTATAGAAAATGTGTGGGCAGAACAGAAAAAGTGTGTGGAGGCCTACAAACCTGACTCAGTTACACCATCTCTGTCAGGAGGAATGGGACAAAATTCACCCAACTTATTGTGGGAAGCTTGTGGAAGGCTACCCGAAACGTTTGACCCAAGTTAAACAATTTAAAGACAATGCTACCAAATACTAATTGAGTGCATGTAAACATCTGACCCACTGGGAATGTGATGAAAGAAATAAAAGCTGAAATAAATAATTCTCTATACTATTATTCTGACATTTCACATTCTTAAAAAAAAGTGGTAATCTTAACTGACCTAAAACAGGAAATTTTTACTAGGATTAAATGTCAGGGAAAAAAAAGTTACGACTTCAACTGTATGTATGGTAAGCAGACAGGTAGTAGTTAGTTACAGTTCTGTATGGTAAGCAGACAGGTAGTAGTTAGTTACAGTTCTGTGGTCTGATATGTCCTGTTTACCATCAGAGCAAACTGTACAGGTCTGA
>NC_088396.1:29448077-29495577 GCF_034236695.1 Oncorhynchus nerka | reverse complement strand
GGTGGAGGGGGAGAGAGAGAGAAAGGACATGCATGGTTAGCCATTTGGCACACTAGCCATACTCGAACTCCTTGTGTTGAGGGGGGTTACATGGGACACAGTCCCCTCAAAGAGCTGCATGGTCAGCCTTGGAAAATACATCACACTACTTCCTCCCTCCACTCAGCTGATACTCTGTCTGCCTGTCCAGAAAGGTACACCGCCACCACCAGCACTACAACACACACACACACACACACACACACAAACACACACACACACACACGCTGGATTCTGCAAATCACATCAGGGACTGAAACTGTTATTATTAAGAAAACAAGCTCATAAAATAACATGCTGCAAAGAGAGAACAGAGAAGGTTGTAAACCACATTTCCCCATGCACACACACACACACACACACACACACACACACACACACACACACTCTGACACACATGCACCACGGGTCTCCCCAGAAGGAAACACCTGTGGAGAGAAGGGACTACCCACAATCCTGTACTGTTGCAGAGTGTTATGGACAACCCAGCGAAAGCCACACACACAATTTAAGTCTGATGATTTCCCAATGTGACAGCTTGCACTGTTTCTAGGTCATTACGTCCACCTAGCTCCAAACATGTATTTGTTGGATGGGCTTTGAGACAAAGAAAAAGGAAACTGTAATGTATAGATTCAACATTTACGTTAATCTCTAACAATATTATTATTAACAAAACAAGCATAGATTTTTGGATAATTACACAATTGTTTTCTCTAATAAAATACTAGAATTTCAACAATACTGCAGTCTTATCGGATTAGAATCTAAACCAAATCATTATCTAAACCAATCAAAATTCATGCTGTTCCATGAACAATAAATTATAGGATGAAAAGCATGGCTTGAGGCACTGTTCTGTAGAGATTTGAGTGACAGGAGAGAGGGAAGAGAGAGGTAGAAGTGGAAGGGAGAGAGGGAAGAGAGAGGTAGAAGAGGAGGAAGGGAGAGAGGGAAGAGAGAGGTAGAAGTGGAAGGGAGAGAGGGAAGAGAGAGGTAGAAGAGGAGGAAGGGAGAGAGGGAAGAGAGAGGTAGAAGTTGAAGGGAGAGAGGGAAGAGAGAGGTAGAAGAAGAGGAAGGGAGAGGGGGAAGAGAGAGGTAGAAGTGGAAGGGAGAGAGGGAAGAGAGAGGTAGAAGAGGAGGAAGGGAGAGAGGGAAGAGAGAGGTAGAAGTGGAAGGGAGAGAGGGAAGAGAGAGGTAGAAGAGGAAGGGAGAGAGGGAAGAGAGGTAGAAGAGGAAGGGAGAGAGGGAAGAGAGAGAGGTAGAAGAGGAGGAAGGGAGAGAGGGAAGAGAGAGGTAGAAGAGGAAGGGAGAGAGGGAAGAGAGAGGTAGAAGAGGAAGGGAGAGAGGGAAGAGAGAGGTAGAAGAGGAGGAAGGGAGAGGGGGAAGAGAGAGGTAGAAGTGGAAGGGAGAGAGGGAAGAGAGAGGTAGAAGAGGAGGAAGGGAGAGAGGGAAGAGAGAGGTAGAAGTGGAAGGGAGAGAGGGAAGAGAGAGGTAGAAGAGGAAGGGAGAGAGGGAAGAGAGAGGTAGAAGAGGAAGGGAGAGAGGGAAGAGAGAGGTAGAAGAGGAGGAAGGGAGAGAGGGAAGAGAGAGGTAGAAGTTGAAGGGAGAGAGGGAAGAGAGAGGTAGAAGAGGAAGGGAGAGAGGGAAGAGAGAGGTAGAAGAGGAAGGGAGAGAGGGAAGAGAGAGGTAGAAGAGGAGGAAGGGAGAGGGGGAAGAGAGAGGTAGAAGTGGAAGGGAGAGAGGGAAGAGAGAGGTAGAAGAGGAAGGGAGAGAGGGAATAGAGAGGTAGAAGAGGAAGGGAGAGAGGGAAGAGAGAGGTAGAAGAGGAGGAAGGGAGAGAGGGAAGAAAGGTGGAAGAGGAAGGGAGAGAGGGAGTAGAGAGAGGTAGAAGAGGAGGAACGGAGAGAGGGAAGAAAGATGGAAGAGGAAGGGAGAGGGAGTAGAGAGAGGTAGAAGAGGAAGGGAGAGGGAGTAGAGAGAGGTAGAAGAGGGAGGGAGAGGAAGTAGAGAGACGTAGAAGAGGAAGGGAGAGGGAGTAGAGAGAGATAGAAGAGGAAGGGAGAGGGAGTAGAGAGAGGTAGAAGAGGGAGGGAGAGATGAAGTAGAGAGAGGTAGAAGAGGAAGGGAGAGGGAGTAGAGAGATGTAGAAGAGAAAGGGAGAGGGAGTAGAGAGAGGTAGAAGAGGAAGGGAAAGGGAGTAGAGAGAGATAGAAGAGGAAGGGAGAGGGAGCAGAGAGGTAAAAGAGGGAGGGAGAGGGAGTAGAGAGAGATAGAAGAGGGAGGGAGAGGGAGTAGAGAGAGGTAGAAGAGGTAGGGAGAGGGAGTAGAGAGAGGTAGAAGAGGAAGGGAGAGGGAGCAGAGATAAAAGAGGGAGGGAGAGGGAGTAGAGAGAGATAGAAGAGGAAGGGAGAGAGGAAGTAGAAAGAGGTAGAAGAGGAAGGGAGAGAGGAAGTAGAAAGAGGTAGAAGAGGAAGGGAGAGGAAGACTGAGGTAGAAGGAGAGTGAGGTAGAGAGGACTGTGTCTACGAGTCTGTCCTTAACCCTGACCATGTTTCCTCTGGCTGTACAGACAGACAGACAGACGTCTGCTAAACCAACCAGTCAATAACTCCATACCAGGAGACTCTCTCCACATCTTCTGAGTCAACAACATTATGTTGTTTTGTATTGTGTTCAGTTGACACCAGGCAAAGCAGCTGTTGCTACAGTCATATCCAATCAACATCCAAATCAACAAGCCCACCTCCTCCCCATGAGGCAGGGTCAGGTTACTGTAGGTCAGACCAACTTAGGTCACATCAACAACAACCCTGACTCATACTAAACACCGATGGGTGTGTGTGTGTTGGAGCCATTCGGAATAATGGCATGAATAGGTGTGTGTGTGTGTGTGTGTTTGCGTGCGTGTGTGTACGCATGTGTGTGTATGTTTGTGAGTCAGAAAACAAACCATAGGACTACTGGGACCATAGGACCTGATCACACACAGCCTAGGGGATACAAGCCAACACCGGACAGGAAACCCGCTTGGTCCTGCCATAGAGACTCCCATAGAGGGGTGTATTTATAGTAGTGTAAATAAACTAATCAGAATAGCAGGAAGTCCAGTCCAACCTCAGGCTGAGTATTTTGGGTGGTGGAGAGGTTTAGAGTCTTAGTTAAGGACAGATTTTTTATATCACAGCAAGTGACACTGTATTTGGGGAGGTCTGGAGGTTCGTCTGTTATCTGTATTAGAGTGGCAGACTGACGTACAATACGCTACCTCTCAAGGGTGGGACAGGTAAGACCTACTGCTTATGGGACTACTAGACTTGTGCTTCCAGAGTATGTTTGTTCCATGACAAGTTAACAAAGCAGTAAACAATATCCCATAGATGATTTCTGTTTGGAACACAACTAACCAGCCAGACAGCTCACTACAGGGACAGCAAGGCCATGTCTGAGTGAGATCAAGAACGGGAGGAAGAGGATAGAGAAAGAAGTGGCAAAGGAAAGGGAGAGCTAAGAGACTGGTATGTGATTGAATCTCTTCCTGATCATCAGAGGCCTGTCTGACAGCTGAGTGCCAACTAGGAGGATAGGAGGGAAGAGAGGAGAGAGGGATAGAGGGAGCCTCTTCTTCTCATCTCTCTCTCCCTCTCTCACACACCCACACAGCTCCCTGATTACACCATCCAGGCATGGATGAGGAGACTATTGATCTGCAAAGTTCTCTCCCCTGCCTCCAGAGCAGTCAGCGTGTCAGTGTAGAGGTAAACTATAGATGACCTTGTCTTGCCTCTGTAGGATTCTTTGTTTACTATATTCTTTATTTTGAACTGCGCTTTGGTAAAGTCTCATGACGGACCAACAGGCAGAGAGATGGATGGATGAGAGGAAAGTAAAAGAACATGCTTGTTGTCAGGGAGAGGAGTTGGTATCTTAAACCCCTGTGTACGCATCATCACATCTTACAGAGACAGGATTCAGAAAAAGGAGAATTCTTCACATGAGAGGTGAGAAAGAAAAGTACAATACCACTGTCCCTGTCTTTTTCTTCCTCCCTCTTGTTCTTTTCATTTTCTCCTTATCTGTCTGTTTTCCACTCTGAAAGACCACTGCTGTGTAGTATCATGTTTTTAGGGCTCTCAGGGGAGCAGAGGGAGAGATGGAGAGGGGGGAGAAGAAGAGAAGGAGAGATGGAAATGGGGGAGAAGAAGAGAAGGAGAGATGGAGATGGGGGAGAAGGAGAGAGGGGGAGAAGTTGACATCTGGGCAGCTTGGTGAAGGAGTGGAGAAGCAGCTCTCACTGTGAGGGGAACTGAAATGGCTCTGCTGGGTCTCTCTACCATCCAACCCTCCAACCATCCAACCCTCCAACCCTTCAACCCTTCAACCCTCCAACCATCCAACCCTCCAAACCTCCAACCATCCAACCATCCAACCCTCCAACCCTCCAAACCTCCACTCCTCCCTACATCTGGACATCTCCCCCAGGCCCCCAGACAGTGCACTCTAACCACAGGTCCCTCTCCCCCAGGCCCCCAGACAGTGCACTCTAACCACAGGTCCCTCTCCCCCAGGCCCCCAGACAGTGTATTCTAACCCCAAGTCCCTCTCCACCAGGCCCCCAATGCCCCAGGTTCCTCTCCCCAGGCCCCCAGACAGTGCACTCTAACCACATTTCCATCTCCCCCAGGCCCCCAGACAATGCACTCTAACCCCAGGTCCCTCTCCCCCAGGCCCCCAGACAGTGCACTCTAACCCCAGGTCCCTCTCCCCCAGGCCCCAGACAGTGCACTCTAACCCCAGGTACCTCTCCCCAGGCCCCCAGACAGTGCACTCTAACCCCAGGTCCCTCTCCCCAGGCCCCGGACAGTGCACTCTAACCCCAGGTTCCTCTCCCCCAGGCCACCAGACAGTCAGTGTATTCTAACCCCAGGTTCCTCTCCCCAGGCCCCCAGACAGTGCACTCTAACCCCAGGTCCCTCTCCCCCAGGCCCCCACACAGTGCACTCTAACGCCAGGTACCTCTCCCCAGGCCCTCAGACAGTGCACTCTAACCCCAGGTCCCTCTCCCCAGGCCCCCAGACAGTGCACTCTAACCCCAGGTCCCTCTCCCCAGGCCCCCAGACAGTACACTCTAACCCCAGGTCCCTCTCCCCAGGCCCCCAGACAGTCAGTGTATTCTAACCCCAGGTTCCTCTCCAGGCCCCCAGACAGTGCACTCTAACCCCAGGTCCCTCTCCCCAGGCCCCCAGACAGTCAGTGTATTCTAACCCCAGGTCCCTCTCCCTAGGCCCCCAGACAGTCAGTGTATTCTAACCCCAGGTTCCTCTCCCCAGGCCCCAGACAGTGCACTCTAACCCCAGGTCCCTCTCCCCAGGCCCCCAGACAGTGCACTCTAACTCCAGGTCCCTCTCCCCAGGCCCCCAGACAGTGCACTCTAACCCCAGGTCCCTCTCCCCAGGCCCCCAGACAGTGCACTCTAACCCCAGGCCCCTCTCCCCAGGCTCCCAGACAGTGCACTCTAACCCCAGGTTCCTCTCCCCCAGGCCACCAGACTGTCAGTGTATTCTAACCCCAGGTACCTCTCCCCCAGGCCCCCAAACAGTGCACTCTAACCCCAGGTCCCTCTCCCCCAGGCCCCCAAAACAGTGCACTCTAACCCCAGGTCCCTCTCCCCAAGGCCTCCAGACAGTATACTCCGGCCCCAGGCTTTGATCTGGGCCTGTGGGGGATGGGCTCTCCATTAGCCAGGGCAGCCCAGAGACAGATGAGGTGTGTGAGCCCGAACACAGCTGCTCCTGCGGTGTGGCCCCCCACACTATTCGCCATAAATCGCCTCCCCTCCCCCTCCCACCTCTCTCGCCCAGCACTCAGCCCTGTGTTAAAAGCCAATCAGGAAAATGACATGCAAACTCCCAGGGACCCATTTTCACTTTCTTAACAAATCATTAGTCAACATTATGAGTTCCGACGTCTCCATAATACCAGGACTGTCTGTTCCACCAACCCACTGCCCCATCGCCTCCCCCCTCTACTACCTCACCCCTGTTCCAGCTATTGCTCCAGTCCTCCCTCCTCCCTGCTCCCTCTTTGCCTGTCCAAGGCCACTCTACACCAGAGCCTCAGTCCCCTGGACCTCCCCAGTGGTCAAAACAAAGAGATGGAAACTCAGAATGAAAAGAGATGAGTGTTAGGTGTATTAGTATGTACTGTAGAGAGAGTGAGTGAGAGAAAAGAGGAAAATCAGGACGTGTGGCAGTTTAGGGAGATAAAGAGGGAGAGAGCTAGTCTGAGGCCTGACCAGTGACTATACAGGTTCAGTTGAAGTGAGATCATAACATCATGTGCACACAGGAAGCAGGAAGTGTTGTTTATGACAACCTCTGTCTGGCCCATGTTACTCCCAACTGGGTCCATACACAAACAGGTTCAGGCCCATGTTGAAAATGTAAAGATAATACTACACTCCCCTATAGGGGTAGACCTGTAGACCTCTGCACATAATACAAACAGCTCTCCCCTATAGGCCTATACACTACTATCATGGCCTAACACATTCACAGAAGTGGAGGAACACCTTCTATGAGGCCCCTATTTCAATATCGGGTTGATATCTTGAGAGATTCAGTATGTGGTTTCTATATATTTGATAGATCTAGTAACGTCTTGCACCTTGGTCGGACGGCGAGGTAGAGACAGAATCAGTAATATTGTAATAGGCCAGCAGAGGGGGAAGCGTGTGACAGAGGCAGAGACAGTATCAGTCTCTGAAAAGGTTATCCTGTTTAGATACAACTAGACTAAATATATTCATGTCACCAAATAATTTATTAAAACGCACTGTTTTAAAATGAAGGTCTATAGTAACTTCAACAGTACTCTCTGGGGTAGCACCATGGTGAAGCCGGAGGACAGCTAGCTTGTGTCCTCCTCTGGGTACATTGACTTCAATAAAAAACCTAGGATGCTTGTAGGCCTCAGCCCCTTCCATAGACATACATGGTAATTATGACCACTTCCAGAGGACAACATCCAACCAATAAAAGCATTTTGCAGTATGAACTGACAAGTTGTCCATCCAATCATAGGATTAGGATCAGAGAATAAATGTAGTGTGTTTTATTGGGGATGCGCAGCCGAGCATTATGAGGGGTTCAATGTGTTGAGAAGCTTGGTGAGATTATTTAATGGAGGCTGAGAAGTGATAGTTGAGCATTTAAATTTAAAAAAAAAATTAAATTCAAATGAGTTTCCTCAAATTACAGGAGGCAGAGGAGGTAGATTATTGTGTCCAGTTATTGAAATAAATTGCACTTTGCCTTGCTAACTTCAGTAGCAGCTCAAGTGCGCAGTTTTCGCGGCCAATGTTACCGTAAATGTTGTTGACTTTTTGTTGAAGAACCCCTTTCACTCTCTGGGGTACGCGTAAAAGGTGCAAGTTCAAACTGTGGGTCGACCTCTGCCTGAGATCAGTTTCATGAAAAGGGATGAAAAGGTGAGGGCTTCAATACCAACTGGTATCAAAAGTATAGCTGGTTAACAGGAAGCCTTTCATCAAGCCGCCTGTAATGCTGGAAGCCGCCTGTAATGCTGGAAGCCGCCTGTAATGCTGGAAGCCGCCTGTAATGCTGGAAGCCGCCTGTAATGCTGGAAGCCGCCTGTAATGCTGGAAGCCGCCTGTAATGCTGGAAGCCGCCTGTAATGCTGGCCTCCTGCTTTTTGGAAGGTCTGAGCCTCGGGCAAAAGGGGGGTACAGTGACCTGAAGAACATTGATCATTCAGCTAAATGGAAAAACAAAAGCAGAGAGCCCACGTCAAATTGAAGCTTCTAGGGAAAAATCTGCATCGATCATGACGAAGGTTTGCGTATTCAAACTGCGCAACACAACGAGAAAGAAAGAAGAAACAGGGATGTTCTCAAGCGGCTTATCAACACCACTGCGTATTGGGGCAAGAATTGGCTTTAGAGGACACAACGAGAGGGAAAGTTCCGCTAACAAGGACAACTACAAGGAGTTTCAGCGGTAATGGCACGTTACGATGCTTTACTTGCTGAATTTATGGAACTTTGGACTGTCCTTTCTGGGATGTCAAAATCAATTCAGAATGATTTGATAGCTTCCATCGCATCCTCCATTAAAAGTTAGATTTCTTTCGCTCGCGCTCAGGTAGGCTTTTCACTTTCCTCTGGAAAGTAGCCTAGTGGTTAGAGCGTTGGACTAGTAACCGGAAGGTTGCGAGTTCAAACCCCCGAGCTGACAAGGTACAAATCTGTCGTTCTGCCCCTGAACAGGCAGTTAACCCACTGTTCCCAGGCCGTCATTGAAAATAAGAATGTGTTCTTAACTGACTTGCCTGGTTAAATAAAGGTAAAATTAAAATTAAAAATGATTTAGCAAAGAACACAATCCCTCCGGACAGACACAAGCAGAAACTCTTGGCATAAATGTTGCAGCAGTCTAGGCTACACCTAAACATTAGAACTCTGACATGCTGTATGGGATGAAAACCAGACTATTTTTCAGTCTGATCAACTGTAGGGTACTAATAAGAGCAGATGCATACAGCCTATGCGCCCTGTCCATCTGGTCAGGGTAGACTAATTGGTAACGTGTATTTATAGTCCATTTGTGTGTCAGGAGAAAATGTGAAGGTGATCAAATGTAGTTTATATTCAAAGTTGGGCTGGCTAGGCTGCTTAGATGTTTTCAATCAAAAATGATTCTCTGTAATTAATCAATCCACATAATAGCGATGACAGATGTAAGTAAATGTTTTATAAGGCCTACAGTTGCATAGGCCTGCATGATGCAAACATGCAGAAAGCAAGCTGAGCCCTGTGAGTTCTACTGTCTATCAGTTTATCTGTGTCTGGATAGTAGAAATCCCCCACCTAATCTAGTCTAAATATAATTCATATGAGCAAGTATAAAGTTTCTGCAGTTTGACGAGGTCCCAGGAACGTTTTTTGAGCTACTTTGATGTGTCAAGTGGGCGAGATGCGCAGTCTTGTGTTTGACTTTGTGAATTTTGAGATGTCTGAGTTTAACTTCATGGAGAAACATGGCGCAGCTGTAATGGAATGTATCTGCTATTTGTATTTACAGTTAAGTCTTGTGACTGTAGAGTCAATCACATACACAATCACATTATTACATACCAATGATTTTACTCCTTGCTTGGACTAACTCATGCTTAGCATTCTTAGTCTAACTGTGTAGTGTGTTTTTTGTCTTCCTGGGTCAAATCCCGTCCTGCACTGGTCAAGCCTCTGAACACCTTATCTCATGCCTCATACCCTCATTCAATCACTGCTGTGTTCCCTTTCCAACACGGTGTAAGTAGCCCTCTCATTCCCATTCCACATAATATTGTACTATAAATGTCTTTATTAAACACTTCAGGTTAAATGAATGATTCTTTGACGATTTTTGAAAGACACTTCCGCTCCTATACCGTGGGTCTCCCATCCTCCTCCTTTTTCAAGTCACCAGTAACATTGTAATAGGCCAACAGAGGGGGAGGGTCTGACAGAAAGCGAGAGAAGGAAACACTAAATGCGAGAGAAGGAAACACTAAAAGCGAGAGAAGGAAACACTAAAAGCGAGAGAAGGAAACACTAAAAGCGAGAGAAGGAAACACTAAAAGCGAGAGAAGGAAACACTAAAAGCGAGAGAAGGAAACACTAAAAGCGGGAGAAGGAAACACTAAATGCGGGAGAAGGAAACACTAAAAGCGAGAGAAGGAAACACTAAAAGCGGGAGAAGGAAACACTAAAAGCGGGAGAAGGAAACACTAAATGCGGGAGAAGGAAACACTAAATGCGGGAGAAGGAAACACTAAAAGCGGGAGAAGGAAATACTAAAAGCGAGAGAAGGAAACACTAAATGCGGGAGAAGGAAACACTAAATGCGGGAGAAGGAAACACTAAATGCGGGAGAAGGAAATACTAAATGCGGGAGAAGGAAACACTAAAAGCGAGAGAAGGAAACACTAAAAGCGAGGGAGGGATAAATGAGTCCCAGGGTGGAGGACAGTGTTTCCTGTCGCTGCTGTCACTAACGAGCAGGATGTGCCGTGACCCATAATGCCTTGGGAGATGTGTGGGGAACAGATATGTCTGGTGTCCATCCGTGTTGAGCCAGGTGCATGGGAGAGGAGCAGAGAAGGGCAGGTGTAAGTTAGGGGGGCAGGTGTGTGGGTGTTGAGCGGATGAGAAAGACGTCGCCTTGTCTAACGCTTTATTAATACAACCGCGTACAGCTAGCTGTTCAGTTCAGATCTGTATAGTACCTGGATGAGATGTTGGCTGCCAGGGTGAGATTCAGAGGTCAGGGTTGAGAGCTTGAAGGTTAAATGTAGATGTGTATAGTACCTGGATGAGGTGTTGGCTGTGATCTTCAGGCTCCCAGGGTTGCGTATGAGTTTATCCAGGATGCTGACGATCTGTTCAAACTTGGGTCTGTTGTTCCTCTCCTTCTGCCAGCAGTCCAACATCAGCTGGTACAGAGCTGCAGGACAGTCCATAGGAGGAGGCAGTCTGTAGCCCTCATCCACCGCTTTGATCACCTGGAGGGAGGGAAAGAGAGAGAGAAAGAGACACCAAATTGAGACTCTGCATACAGAATTCTGTTCAAATATCCTCTGTGTACAATGTAAAACACCAAATAATGCATGCAGAGCAGAATTAGGCCGATACCCGCTAATGATCAAAATCCAGAAAAGAGACGATAAATTCTACAACCACTTTAAAGGAAGCGATTCCCAAACCTTCCATAACAAAGCCATCACCTACAGAGAGATGAACCTGGAAAAGAGTCCCCTAAACAAGCTAGTCACCTGTTCACAAACACAAACAGAACCCACAGAGCCCCAGGACAGCAACACAATAGACCCAACCAAATCATGAGAAAATAAAAAGATAATTACTTGACACATTGGAAAGAATTTACAAAAAAACAGCAAACTAGAATGCTATTTGGCCCTAAACAGAGAGTACACAGTGGCAGAATACCTGACCACTGTGACTGACCCAAAACTTAAGGAAAGCTTTGACTATGTACAGACTCAGTGAGCATAGCCTTGCTATTGAGAAAGGCCGACAAAGGCAGACCTGGCTCTCAGGAGAAGACAGGCTATCTGCACACTGCTCACAAAATGAGGTGGAAACTGAGCTGCACTTCCTAACCTCCTGCCAAATGTATGACCATATTAGAGACACATATTTCCCTCCGATTACACAGACCCACAAAGAATTTGAAAAAAAATCTAATTTTGATAAACTCCCATATCTACTGAGTGAAATACCACAGTGTGCCATCACAGCAGCAATATTTATGACCTGTTTCCACAAGAAAAGGGCAACCAGTGAAGAACAAACACTATTGTAAATACAAACCATATTTACTTTAACTATTTGCACATTGTTACAACACTATTTAGACATAATATGACATTTGAAATGTCTTTATTCTTTTGGAACTTTGTGAGAATAATGTTTACTATTCATTTTATTGTTTATTTCACTTTAGTTCATTATCTATTTCACTTGCTTTGGCAATGTAAACATATGTTTCCTTGCCAAAAAAGCCCCCTTGAATCTTCTCAGGTGACAATGCTGTATTTCTGGTTCAGGCCATCAGACCATCAGACCGTCTTCCACCTAGCCGCTCTACGCATCATTTCCTCTCTTAGCAGGAAGTTCATTAGGTCACCCTGGCGACGGTTGCATACTCACGTCCTGATTGGACATCTCCCAGTAAGGCCGCTCCCCGTATGACATCACTTCCCAGAGCACGATGCCGTAGCTCCAGGCATCGCTGGCCGAGGTGAACTTCCTGTAGGAGATGGCCTCTGGAGCTGTCCACCTGATAGGGATCTTACCTCCCTGAGAGAGAAAGAGAGAGAGAGAGAGAGAGAGAGAGAGAGAGAGAAAGAGAGAGAGAAAGAGAGAGAGAGAGAGAGAAAGAGAGAGAGAGAGAGAGAGAGAGAGAAAGAGATCACAATGAAAGTATTTCAACACCCATGCCCAGTCATCACATTTCTATTAATTCATCAACTCATCAAATAGTGAAAGCGATATGTGTGTAACTGTGATTCTATTGATGATGTACATTCATGATTTAATGATTTGTTTTAGGTTAGGTTTGACATGAACATGGATATAAAGAGAGAGAAGGAGAGAGATGAAGGAGAGGTAGGTCTGTTCAACGCTGGTCCGACCAATCTGATTCCACGCTTCAAGACTGCTTCGATCACGTGGATTGGGATATGTTCCGCATTGCGTCCGACAACAACATTGACGAATACGCTGATTCAGTGAGCGAGTTCATTAGAAAGTCGGAAATAGAAATCGGCAACGTTATACCCACAGCAACGATTAAAACATTTCCAAACCAGAAACCGTGGATTGATGGCAGCATTCGCTCGAGGCTGAAAGCGCGAACTACTCCTTTTAACCAGGGCAAGGTGACCGGAAACATGACCGACTACAAACAGTGCAGCTATTCCCTCCGCAAGGCAATCAAATAAGCTAAGCGTCAGTATAGAGACAAAGTAGAGTCGCAATTCATCGGCTCAGACACAAGGTATGTGGCAGGGTCTACAAGAGGGCCACCATTGTTCCTGTTCCCAAGAAAGCTAAGGTAACTGAGCTAAACGACTACCGCCCCGTAGCACTCACTTCCGTCATCATCATGAAGTGCTTTGAGAGACTAGTCAAGGACCATATCACCTCCACCCTACCTGACACCCTAGACCCACTCCAATTTGCTTACCGCTCCAATAGGTCCACAGACGACGCAATCGCAACCACACTGCCCTAACCCATCTGGACAAGAGGAATACCTATGTGAGAATGCTGTTCATCGACTACAACTCAGCATTTAACATCATAGTACCCTCCAAACTCGTCATCAAGCTCGAGACCCTGGGTCTTGACCCCGCCCTGTGCAACTGGGTACTGGACTTCCTGACGGGCCGCCCCCAGGTGGTGAGGGTAGGTAACAACATCTCCACCCCGCTGATCCTCAACACTGGGGCCCCACAAGGGGGCGTTCTGAGCCCTCTCCTGTACTCCCTGTTCACCCACGACTGCGTGGCCATGTACGCCTCCAACTCAATCATCAAGTCTGCAGACGACACTACAGTGGTAGGCTTGATTACCAACAACAACGAGACGGCCTACAGGGAGGAGGTGAGGGCCCTCGGAATGTGGTGTCAGGAAAATAACCTCACACTCCAGGTCAACAAAACAAAGGAGATGATTGTGGACTTCAGGAAACAGCAGAGGGAGCACCCCCTATCCATATCGACGGGACAGTAGTGGAGAGGGTAGTAAGTTTTAAGTTCCTCGGCATACACATCACGGCAAACTGAATTGGTCCACCCACACAGACAGTGTTGTGAAGAAGGCGCAGCAGCACTCACAAACTTCTACAGATGCACAATCGAGAGCATCCTGTCGGGCTGTATCACCGCCTGGTACGGCAACTGCTCCGCCCACAACCGTAAGGCTCTCCAGAGGGTAGTGAGGTCTGCACAACGCATCACCGGGGGAAAACTACCTGCCCTACAGGACACCTACACCACCCGATGTCACAGGAAGGCCATAAAGATCATCAAGGACAACAACCACCCGAGCCACTGCCTGTTCACCCCGCTATCATCCAGAAGGCGAGGTCAGTACAGGTGCATCAAAGCAGGGACCGAGAGACTGAAAAACAGCTTCTATCTCAAGGCCATCAGACTGTTAAACAGCCAGCACTAACATTGAGTGGCTGCTGCCAACATACTGACTCAACTCCAGCCACTTTAATAATGGAAATTCATGGAAATTGATGTAAAAATGTATCACTAGCCACTTTAAACAATGCCACTTAATATAATGTTTACATACCCTACATTACTCATCTCATATGTATATACTGTACTCTATATCATCTACTGCATATTGCCATCTTTATGTAATACATGTATCACTAGCCACTTTAAACTATGCCACTTTATGTTTATATACCCTACATTACTCATCTCATATGTATATACTGTACTCTATGCCTATGCCGTTCTGTACCATCACTCATTCATATATCTTTATGTACATATTCTTTATCCCTTTACACTTGTGTGTATAAGGTAGTAGTTGTGGAATTGTTAGGTTAGATTACTCGTTGGTTATTACTGCATTGTCGGAACTAGAAGCACAAGCATTTCGCTACACTCGCACTAACATCTGCTAACCATGTGTATGTGACAAATAAAATTTGATTTGATTTGATTTGACAAAGAGAGGGGTTTAGGTTGTGCCCTCAGCCTCCAGAACTACACAGCCTTGTTCCATTTGTTTCATCCTCACTGTGTTTCTTCCTGGGGGAGAGGGAAAAGGCAATAGTGTAAGAGAGAGAGGGGAAGAGAGGTTGAGAGGGAGCCTGTGGGCTGACCCTGTGTTTCTCCTGCTCGGCGTCTACACTCAGGGGGCTGCTGGACTTACTCAAGGCTTGGCCTGCGTCAGGCCAGTGGAGGAGAGTAAAAGAAAAGAGGAGAGGAGCCAAAGCTAACGGACCTCCTGGCCAAGTCACACAACTCCTGGCCAGCTCTCTCTAAACACAAAGCCCTCAGAAAACAAACCACTTCTTCCCTCACACACACACACACACACACACACACCCACACACACACCCACACAGACACACACACACACCCACACACACACACACACACACACACACACACACACATGCAAGTAAGCACGCAAACACACACACACAAATAAATCCACTTCTGCACCCTTGAATCCCTGGTGAGTGTAGATAAACACAGCCTCATGAAATGAAGGATTATACCTATAATGACGGTAGAGTATGACACCAGTGAGACACAGACAGACAGGAGGGGGCTCATGGAACAGCAGAGTGGTCTGACAGAAGAGGGAGGGAGAGAGAACGGCCTGCTGGGTCTGATACATTTATGTGACTGTTGAGTGGATGAGAACTCAGCTCTATTACTAGTGACACATTAGGGGAAGTCTATTAGCATATTTTAGGGAGTGAGTTTATGGGAGGGAAGTAATAGCTCTGTGAGTGTTTATTTAACATGGGGGTCTGAAGCTGTTATTACACAGAGTTTAGAGCCCTACATGCTAATGTTAGGCCACAAGGTGACCACACACACACACACACAGTATTTTATATAGATGGTGATAGGTTGGATAAACTAGGCTCAAAGGCCTCTTGATGTTGCTTATCCAGTAGGTTTGTCATTCCTTTCCCATGATCCTTCAGGAGAACACAAACAAAAGGCTTATTGTGAATTCATGTTAGCGTTATCTCACCCAGCTTTTATTTATGTACTGCTACCTCCCTCTGCACTGCTGCAAGGTCAGTGTGTATGTGTGTGCCTACGTATGTGACATATGAGGTGATTTGTCTCATGGAAAGCATGTATTCAGTGATAAGGCTGGCAAGGGGGAGATAGATCAACAGAAAGAAGGGAGGGAGAGATAGAGAGAGGGAGACAATGCCCTTCTGTGGAAACCTGAGACAGAGGTCAGTCAATTCAGCTATGTCTGACAGTGATAACCTTTCTCTCTGACCACAGCAATGTGTCCACTCACTATTAGGCACCATGGTTATGGACAGAGGTTGTTCTTACATGGCACACTACCAAAATTAGTTAAAAAAAATCTAGTTCTGTCCTTGAGCTGTTCTTGTCTACCGATGTTCTGTATTATGTTATGTTTCATGTTTTGTGTGGACCCCAGGAAGAGTAGCTGCTGCTTTTGCAACAGCTAATGGGGATCCTAATAAAATACCAAATAGTGTCCTGTCTCTGTCAGAAACAACTATTAAACCCATCGTATGTCATTGATAAACCCGACCACCATGTCTTACCCGTGTGGTGTAAGCTGCCTCGGGGTCGTCCTCCAGGACTCTGGACAGGCCGAAGTCAGACACCTTACACACCAGGTTGCTGTTCACCAGGA
The DNA here is from genome assembly GCF_034236695.1 of Oncorhynchus nerka. Lineage (NCBI taxonomy): Eukaryota > Metazoa > Chordata > Actinopteri > Salmoniformes > Salmonidae > Oncorhynchus > Oncorhynchus nerka. The sequence continues at coordinate 29,479,562 of NC_088396.1, read as the reverse complement.
TATTACGAGCGGCCAGGTCCCTGTGGACGTAACCCATGTCAGACAGGTACCTCATGCCTGACGCGATGCCACGCAGCATGCCCACCAACTGGATACCAGTAAACTGGGCATCATGTTTCTAGAAGGGGGAGGCAGAGGAGGAAGAGGGGGTGATGAGAGAGGAGGGGAGGGAGAGAAAGAGAGCAAAAGAGAGAGACAGAGACAGAATCAGTCACAGGTGGAATGTCATACCTCTATAAACAGATGCCACTGGATTGAAAAACAGAATGAATATGACCTTTCTGTTTTTAAGAAATACAGCGGAACATTCATATATCAACATCCAAACCAATTACATGAACCTTTTAGATCACCTCTGACATTAACTTGCTCATTTCAAGGTGAATAGTACAATCTCACAACCATATAGGCCTGACAACATTATGCCAGAGCCTTTGACCAAATAGATGGTGTTTTCCCGGGCACTATATGAAGCCCAGACCACCTGGTAGGGACAAGCAGAGTCGGATCAAAGCTGCTACAGTCATATAGTCATAACACAAACATGAGGTACAGTAATGTGGTGTGGAGGAGAGGAATGACTGTGTGTGTGTTTGTGTGTGTGTCGTATGACAGTTCTCAGTGATAAAAGCCAGGCCACTCTACAACCAGAGGAAATAGCTGGAGAAGGTTGCAATTACTCCATTTTCTATCTGAAGGGATGCTGTGCAGACACACAGACACATGTGGAAAACTGCTCAAACGGGACCTACACACACACACTCCTGTCTGCTCATGTTGATTTAATGTTGTTCTGATGTTGGTTTGATGTTTTGCTTTGGCTAATTTCAGTAAGCCAGAGTTTCTGGTTAGTGAGAGTGGAATGCATGGCATAACTCCATAGGCCAGCGTAGAAAGCATTAAGGTAGTGTGAAGATAATTCATTTAGCCGTGTAATATTTTAAACTCACTTTCAGAAAGCTGTCCAAGGATCCATTTTCCATGTATTCAGTCACTATCATCACAGGTTTACCTGGAGAGAAGAGACAAACTACCAGATTAGAGAATAATTCCGATTTGGCAAAACACACGCACACACACACACACACAGACACACACACACACACACACACACACACACACACCACACACGCACGCACCGACACACACACACACACACACACAGGGTTCAGCAGTACTTCCTCCAGGCAGGATGAAAGGGCCCATGCAGGGCTGAGGGTACAGGTCCACAGGGTCACCTGTCAGAGTGGGACATCTTTATTCCAGCATCAGTAGAGAGTTACAATAAAATGGTAGTGTTATCATCTGGTTCTGATTCACTAGACCAGAGCAGATCATACCAGAGCAAACCAGACAAGAGCAAGGCTAAAACAGATAGAAACGAGGGGGGAAATTACTTTAAATTAGCCGTAGTCAACTGAACAGCACTGGTGTCACGACAGGTATGACTTTAAATCAGCCGTAGTCACATGAACAGCACTGGTGTCACGACAGGTATGACTTTATATCAGCCGTAGTCACATGAACAGCACTGGTGTCACGACAGGTATGACTTTAAATTAGCCGTAGTCACATGAACAGCACTGGTGTCACGACAGGTATGACTTTATATCAGCCGTAGTCACATGAACAGCACTAGTGTCACGACAGGTATGACTTTAAATTAGCCATAGTCACATGAACAGCACTGGAGTCACGACAGGTATGACTTTAAATTAGCCGTAGTCAACTGAACAGCACTGGTGTCACGACAGGTATGACTTTAAATCAGCCGTAGTCACATGAACAGCACTGGTGTCACGACAGGTATGACTTTATATCAGCCGTAGTCACATGAACAGCACTGGTGTCACGACAGGTATGACTTTAAATTAGCCGTAGTCACATGAACAGCACTGGTGTCACGACAGGTATGACTTTATATCAGCCGTAGTCACATGAACAGCACTAGTGTCACGACAGGTATGACTTTAAATTAGCCATAGTCACATGAACAGCACTGGAGTCACGACAGGTATGACTTTAAATTAGCCGTAGTCAACTGAACAGCACTGGTGTCACGACAGGTATGACTTTATATCAGCCGTAGTCACATGAACAGCACTGGTGTCACGACAGGTATGACTTTATATCAGCCGTAGTCACATGAACAGCACTGGTGTCACGACAGGTATGACTTTATATCAGCCGTAGTCACATGAACAGCACTGGTGTCACAACAGGTATGACTTTAAATCAGCCGTAGTCACATGAACAGCACTAGTGTCACGACAGGTATGACTTTAAATTAGCCATAGTCACATGAACAGCACTGGTGTCACGACAGGTATGACTTTAAATTAGCCGTAGTCAACTGAACAGCACTGGTGTCACGACAGGTATGACTTTATATCAGCCGTAGTCACATGAACAGCACTGGTGTCACGACAGGTATGACTTTATATCAGCCGTAGTCACATGAACAGCACTGGTGTCACGACAGGTATGACTTTATATCAGCCTTAGTCACATGAACAGCACTGGAGTCACGACAGGTATGACTTTGAATCAGCCAGGTTCAAATGAACAGCACTGGTGTCACGACAGGTATGACTTTAAATCAGCCAGGGTCAAATGAACAGCACTGGTGTCACGACAGGTATGACTTTAAATCAGCCGTAGTCACATGAACAGCACTGGTGTCACGACAGGTATGACTTTAAATCAGCTGTAGTCACATGAACAGCACTGGTGTCACGAGAGGTATGACTTTAAATCAGCCGTAGTCACATGAACAGCACTGGTGTCACGACAGGTATGACTTTAAATCAGCCAGGGTCAAATGAACAGCACTGGTGTCACGACAGGTATGACTTTGAATCAGCCAGGGTCAAATGAACGGCACTGATGTCACGACAGGTGTGACTTTAAATCAGCCGGGGTCAAATGAACAGCACTGGTGTCACGACAGGTATGACTTTATATCAGCCGTAGTCAACTGAACAGCACTGGTGTCACGACAGGTATGACTTTAAATCAGCCGTAGTCACATGAACAGCACTGGTGTCACGAGAGGTATGACTTTAAATCAGCCGTAGTCACATGAACAGCACTGGTGTCACGACAGGTATGACTTTGAATCAGCCAGGGTCAAATGAACGGCACTGATGTCACGACAGGTGTGACTTTAAATCAGCCGGGGTCAAATGAACAGCACAGGTGACACGACAGGTGTGTGTCAGATGGAAATGTGTTCCACTTTTCACCCTTTCATCCCTCCCTCCCGCGCTCTCTCTTTTGCTTTCTCACTCTCTCTCTCTCCATCTATCGCTCTCCTGCACTCTCCCCATCCTTCTCTCCATCTCTCTCCATCCCCCTCTCCCTCTGTCTGTCACGCACATTGTAAATGTATCAAAGTCAAATTCCACATCTGGCAACGCAGAACTCATTTCCAGATCTGTCAGAGGTAGGGGATGATGGAACCTGCTGTAAAAAGAAACACATTTATAACCCTCGTTGGAAGAATAAACTTCAATTAATAAAACTGGCTCCCTCACAAACGGCTTGCAATTTAATGGTGAGTAAAACAAGACTAGGTGTGGTCAGAGCAGTGTTTGAACCTTACCACAATCATCACCTTTCATTTTCTACTGCTGGAGTACCAGCACCTCTTATAGAATACAGTGTCATCAATTACTTTTTTATTTATTTTAATTTTATTTCACCTTGATTTAACCAGGTAGGCCAGTTGAGAACAAGTTCTCATTTACAGCTGCGATCTGGCCAAGATAAAGCAAACAGTGCGACACAAACAACAACACAGAGTTACACATGGAAAAAACAAACGTACAGTCAATAACACAATAGAAAAGTCTATATACAGTGTGTGCAAATGAGGTAAGAGTAGGAAGGTAAGGCAGTAAATAGGCCGTGGTGGCGAAGTAATTACAATTTAGCAATAAACACTGGAGTGATAGATGTGCTGAAGACGAATGTGCAAGTAGAGATACTGGGGTGCAAAGGAGCAAAAAGACAAAACAATATGGGGATGAGGTAGTTGGGTGGGCTATTTACAGATGGGCTATGTACAGATGCAATGATCTGTAAGCTGCTCTGACAGCTGATGCTTAAAGTTAGTGAGGGAGATATGAGTCTCCAGCTTCAGTTATTTTTGCAATTCATTCCAGTCATTGGCAGCAGAGAACTGGAAGGAAAGGAGGCCAAAGGATGAATTGAAATATACCTGCTGGAGCACGTGCTACGGGTGGGTGCTGCTATGGTGACCAGTGAGCTGAGATAGCTAGCAAAGACTTATAGATGACTTGGAGCCAGTGGGTTTTGCGATGAATATGAAGCGAGGGCCAGCCAACGAGAGCTTACAGGTCGCAGTGATTGGTAGTATATGGGGCTTTGGTGACAAAACGGATGGCACTGTGATAGACTGCATCTAACTTGCTGAGTAGAGTGTTGGAGGCTATTTTGTAAATGACATCGCCAAAGTCAAGGATTGGTAGGATAGTCAGTTTTAGGAGTGTAAGTTTGGCAGCATGAGTGAAGGATGCTTTGTTGCGAAATAGGAAGCTGATTCTAGATATAATTTTGGAATGGAGATGCTTAATGTGGGTTTGGAAGGAGAGTTTACAGTCTAACCAGACACAAACATTGGAAATGTAAAATTAAAGTGAGCTCAAACACATTTTTCATTACATCTCAAGCGCTAGATCTAAATTTCACAGTGCAGTGATAAGGGTACAACCTGTAATTCGTCTAGACAAGAACACCACCTTCTATTAACACAAGAAAGACTGCTGGCACAAACACACTCGTAGACATCGTTAAACACCTCCCTCTAAAAGACCCTGATGGATTTGCCCAACACCCCCCTCTATAGAAAGTTGTGATGGATTGGCCCATTCACCTCACAGGACAGCCTTTATAGTTTCAGATAAAACAGACTTCTTAAACCTCCTCCGCTTTTTATCCTCTCCTTTGCTCCCCTCTCTGTGTGTGTGTGTGTGTGTGTGTGTGTGTGTGTGTGTGTGTGTGTGTGTGTGTGTGTGTGTGTGTGTGTGCGCGCGTGTGTGTGTCAGGGTTTCCTTTAGGAAAATGTGGCTCCGGACATTTGACCGGCAGCATTTTAATTTATTAGACATTTGAGAAATTGACTGGACCCATAGGCATTGGGTGTGTAACCTGATTAGGGCGTCCCCCCACGGTGCTCAGAATGGCAGAAATCTCATTTAGATGATGGTAATTCATACAGAACATGCAAGTCGAGGATGCAACAATGTGCTGTCCTTCTTACTGAATTCTGAAGTGCACTTTGAAGATGTTAGAATAACTGTCCACATTTACTTTTCCTCAGCCAATAAGACCAGTAACGAACAGCAACATCACTAGCCTATACCAATCCACTATCCCCCATAGTAGAAAAGTTAACCTATTCTACTGGTCAGCTTGTCGAGAAAGAAAGAGCCTATTCCAAACCGACTCTGGGACAGTTGAGGGACAATAGATCCCACATTCTTACAACCAGTAGACCTAGATTACATATTGTTTTCTTTCTCCAAAGCAATGAGTCTGATTGAACAGATCAAAACATTTCGCTTAAAATGTTGCTAAACTATTTTCTCTTCACATTATAAGCGCAGCAATAAGCACAATGCGCACATTTTCGGTCCATTAATGGGAAAACACCGTTGCCAAAGTGTGAGCGGTTTCATGTGACAGATGAAAATATTTGTTAGAAATGTAGGAAGAGGGGAGATCTAATTAAGCAATAAGGCACAAGGTGGTGTGGTATATGGTCAATATACCACAGCTAAGAGCTGTTCTTATACATGATGCACCGCTGTAAGGACTACCACTGTATAGACTACCGCTGTAAAGACTACCGCTGTAAAGACTACCGCTGTAAGGACCACCGCTGTAAAGACCACCACTGTAAGGACTACCGCTGTAAGGACTACCGCTGTAAAGACTACCGCTGTAAAGACTACCGCTGTAAGGACCACCGCTGTAAAGACTACCGCTGTAAAGACTACAGCTGTAAGGACCACCGCTGCAAAGACTACCGCTGTAAGGACAACCGCGTTAAAGACCACAGCTGTAAGGACTACCGCTGTAAAGACTACCGCTGTACAGACTACCGCTGTAAAGACTACCGCTGTAAAGACTACTGCTGTAAGGACTACTGCTGTAAGGACTACCGCTGTAAGGACTACCGCTGTATGGACTACCGCTGTAAAGACTACCGCTGTAAAGACTACCGCTGTAAGGACTACCGCTGTAAGGACTACCGCTGTAAGGACTACCGCTGTAAAGACTACTGCTGTAAAGACTACCGCTGTAAAGACTACTGCTGTAAAGACTACCGCTGTAAGGACTACCGCTGACTACCGCTGTAAGGCCTACTGCTGTAAGGACTACCGCTGTAAAGACTACCGCTGTAAGGACTACCGCTGTAAGGACTACCGCTGTAAAGACTACCGCTGTAAAGACTACCGCTGTAAGGACTACCGCTGTAAAGACTACCGCTGTAAGGACTACCGCTGTAAAGCTGCTGTAAAGGACTACCGCTGTAAAGACTACGCTGTAAAGACTACCCTAGCTGTAAGGACTACCGCTGTAAAGACTACCGCTGTAAAGACTACCGCTGTAAGGACTACCGCTGTAAGGACTACTGCTGTAAAGACTACCGCTGTAAGGACTACCACTGTAAAGACTACCGCTGTAAGGCCTACCGCTGCAAGGACTACCTCTGTAAAGCCTACCCCTGTAAGGACTGCCGCTGTAAAGACTACCGCTGTAAAGACTACCGCTGTAAGGACTACTGCTGTAAAGACTACTACCGCTGTAAAGACTACGCTGCTGTAACAGACTACCGCTGTAAGACTACCGCTGTAAGGACTACCGCTGACTACCACTGTAAAGACTAGCGCTGTAAAGGACCACCGCTGTAAGAGACTACCGCTGTAAGGACTACCGCTGTAAGGACTACCGCTGTAAAGACTACCGCTGTAAGGACTACCGCTGTAAGGACTACTGCTGTAAGGACTACCGCTGTAAAGACTACTGCTGTAAAGACTACCGCTGTAAGGACTACCTGTAAGGACTGTAAAGACTACCGCTGTAAGGACTACCGCTGCCTAAAGGACTACCGCTGTAAAGACTACCGCTGTAAGGACTACTGCTGTAAGGACTACCGCTGTAAAGACTACTGCTGTAAGACTGCTGTGTACTGTAAGGACTACCGCTAAAGAAGGACTACCGCTGTAAAGAGGACTAAGGACTACCGCTGTAAAGGACTACCGCTGTAAAGACCTGTAAGGACTGCTGTAAAGACTATCGCTGTAAGGTAAGGACTGCGCTGTAAAGACTACCACTGTAAGGACTACCGCTGTAAGGACTACCGCTGTAAGGACTACCGCTGTAAAGACTACTGCTGTATGGACTACCGCTGTACGGACTACCGCTGTAAGGACTACCGCTGTAAAGACCAGCGCTGTAAGGTCCACCGCTGTAAAGACTACCGCTGTAAGGACTACCGCTGTAAGGACTACCGCTGTAAGGACTACTGCTGTAAGGACTACCGCTGTAAGGCCTACCGCTGTAAGGCTAACCGCTGTAAAGACTACCGCTGTAAGGACTACCGCTGTAAGGACTACCGCTGTAAAGACTACCGCTGTAAGGACTACCGCTGTATGGACTACCACTGTAAAGACTACCGCTGTAAAGACTACCGCTGTAAGGACTACCGCTGTAAAGACTACTGCTGTAAAGACTACCGCTGTAAAGACTACTGCTGTAAAGACTACCGCTGTAAGGACTACTGCTGACTACCGCTGTAAGGCCTACTGCTGTAAGGACTACCGCTGTAAAGACTACCGCTGTAAGGACTACCGCTGTAAGGACTACTGCTGTAAAGACTACCGCTGTAAGGACTACCACTGTAAAGACTACCGCTGTAAGGCCTACCGCTGTAAGGACTACCTCTGTAAAGCCTACCCCTGTAAGGACTGCCGCTGTAAAGACTACCGCTGTAAAGACTACCGCTGTAAGGACTACTGCTGTAAAGACTACTGCGGTAAAGACTACTGCTGTACAGACTACCGCTGTAAGGACTACCGCTGTAAAGACCAGCGCTGTAAGGTCCACCGCTGTAAAGACTACCGCTGTAAGGACTACCGCTGTAAGGACTACCGCTGTAAAGACTACCGCTGTAAGGACTACCGCTGTAAGGACTACTGCTGTAAGGACTACCGCTGTAAGGACTACTGCTGTAAAGACTACCGCTGTAAGGACTACCGCTGTAAAGACTACCGCTGTAAGGACTGCCGCTGTAAAGACTACCGCTGTAAAGACTACCGCTGTAAGGACTACTGCTGTAAAGACTACTGCTGTACAGACTACCGCTGTAAGGCCTACCGCTGTAAGGACTACCGCTGTAAGGACTACCGCTGTAAAGACCAGTGCTGTAAAGACCACCGCTGTAAAGACTATCGCTGTAAGGTCCACCGCTGTAAAGACTACCACTGTAAGGACTACCGCTGTAAGGACTACCGCTGTAAGGACTACCGCTGTAAAGACTACTGCTGTATGGACTACCGCTGTACGGACTACCGCTGTAAGGACTACCGCTGTAAAGACCAGCGCTGTAAGGTCCACCGCTGTAAAGACTACCGCTGTAAGGACTACCGCTGTAAGGACTACCGCTGTAAGGCCTACTGCTGTAAGGACTACCGCTGTAAGGACTACCGCTGTAAGCCCTACTGCTGTAAAGACTACCGCTGTAAGGGCTACCGCTGTAAGGACTACTGCTGTAAAGACTACCGCTGTAAGGACTGCCGCTGTAAAGAATACAGCTGTAAAGACTACCGCTGTAAGGACTACTGCTGTAAAGACTACTGCTGTACAGACTACCGCTGTATAGACTACCGCTGTACAGACTACCGCTGTAAGGACTACCGCTGTAAAGACCAGTGCTGTAAAGACCACCGCTGTAAAGACTATCGCTGTAAGGTCCACCGCTGTAAAGACTACCGCTGTAAGGACTACCGCTGTAAGGACTACCGCTGTAAGGACTACCGCTGTAAGGACTACTGCTGTAAAGACTACCGCTGTAAGGACTGCCGCTGTAAAGACTACCGCTGTAAAGACTACCGCTGTAAGGACTACTGCTGTAAAGACTACTGCTGTACAGACTACCGCTGTACAGACTACCGCTGTAAGGACTACCGCTGTAAAGACCAGTGCTGTAAAGACCACCGCTGTAAAGACTACTGCGGTAAAGACTACTGCTGTACAGACTACCGCTGTAAGGACTACCGCTGTAAAGACCAGCGCTGTAAGGTCCACCGCTGTAAAGACTACCGCTGTAAGGACTACCGCTGTAAGGACTACCGCTGTAAGGACTACCGCTGTAAGGACTACTGCTGTAAAGACTACCGCTGTAAGGACTGCCGCTGTAAAGACTACCGCTGTAAAGACTACCGCTGTAAGGACTACTGCTGTAAAGACTACTGCTGTACAGACTACCGCTGTACAGACTACCGCTGTAAGGACTACCGCTGTAAAGACCAGTGCTGTAAAGACCACCGCTGTAAAGACTATCGCTGTAAGGTCCACCGCTGTAAAGACTACCGCTGTAAGGACTACCGCTGTAAGGACTACCGCTGTAAAGACTACCGCTGTAAGGACTACCGCTGTAAAGACTACCTCTGTAAAGACCACCACTGTACCGCTGTAAGGACTACCGCTGTAAAGACTACCGCTGTAAAGACTACCGCTGTAAAGACCACCGCTGTAAGGACCACCGCTGTAAATACTACCGCGTTAAAGACCACCGCTGTAAGGACTACCGCTGTAAAGACTACCGCTGTACAGACTACCGCTGTAAAGACTACCGCTGTAAAGACTACCACTGTAAGGACTACCGCTGTAAAGACTACCGCTGTAAAGACTACCGCTGAAAGGACTACCGCTGTAAAGACTACCGCTGTAAAGACTACCGCTGTAAGGACTACCACTGTAAGGACTACCACTGTAAGGACTACCGCTGTAAGGACTACCGCTGTAAAGACTACCGCTGTAAGGCCTACCGCTGTAAGGACTACCGCTGTAAAGATTACCGCTGTAAGGACTACCGCTGTAAGGACTACCGCTGTAAGGACTACCGCTGTAAAGACTACCGCTGTAAGGTCTACCGCTGTAAAGACTACCGCTGTAAGGCCTACCGCTGTAAGGACTACCGCTGTAAAGACTACCGCTGTACAGACTACCGCTGTACAGACTACCGCTGTAAGGACTACCGCTGTAAAGACCAGCACTGTAAAGACCACCGCTGTAAAGACCATCGCTGTAAAGACTACCGCTGTAAGGACTACCGCTGTAAAGACTACCGCTGTAAGGACTACCGCTGTAAGGACTACCGCTGTAAGGACTACCGCTGTAAAGACTACCGCTGTAAGGACTGCCGCTGTAAAGACTACCGCTGTAAAGACTACCGCTGTAAGGACTACCGCTGTAAAGACTACTGCTGTACAGACTACCGCTGTATAGACTACCGCTGTACAGACTACCGCTGTAAGGACTACCGCTGTAAAGACCAGTGCTGTAAAGACCACCGCTGTAAAGACTATCGCTGTAAGGTCCACCGCTGTAAAGACTACCGCTGTAAGGACTACCGCTGTAAAGACTACCGCTGTAAGGACTACCGCTGTAAAGACTACCTCTGTAAAGACCACCACTGTACCGCTGTAAGGACTACCGCTGTAAAGACTACCGCTGTAAAGACTACCGCTGTAAGGACCACCGCTGTAAAGACCACCGCTGTAAGGACTACCGCTGTAAATACTACCGCGTTAAAGACCACCGCTGTAAGGACTACCGCTGTAAAGACTACCGCTGTACAGACTACCGCTGTAAAGACTACCGCTGTAAAGACTACCGCTGTAAGGACTACCGCTGTAAAGACTACCGCTGTAAGGACTACCGCTGTAAAGACTACCGCTGTAAGGCCTACCGCTGTAAAGACTACCGCTGTAAGGACTACCGCTGTAAGGACTACCGCTGTAAAGACTACCGCTGTAAGGACTACCGCTGTAAAGACTACCGCTGTAAGGCCTACTGCTGTAAGGACTACCGCTGTAAAGACTACCGCTGTACAGACTACCGCTGTATAGACTACCGCTGTACAGACTACCGCTGTAAGGACTACCGCTGTAAAGACCAGCGCTGTAAAGACCACCGCTGTAAAGACTATCGCTGTAAGGACTACCGCTGTAAAGACTACCGCTGTAAAGACTACCGTTGTAAGGACTACCGCTGTAAAGACTATCGCTGTAAGGACTACTGCTGTACAGACTACCGCTGTATAGACTACCGCTGTACAGACTACCGCTGTAAGGCCTACCGCTGTAAAGACCAGTGCTGTAAAGACCACCGCTGTAAAGACTATCGCTGTAAGGACTACTGCTGTAAAGACTACCGCTGTAAAGACCACCGCTGTAAAGACCATCGCTGTAAGGACTACCGCTGTAAAGACTATCGCTGTAAGGACTACTGCTGTAAAGACTACCGCTGTAAAGACTACCGCTCTAAGGACTACCGCTGTAAAGACTATCGCTGTAAGGACTACTGCTGTAAAGACTACCGCTGTAAAGACTACCGCTGTAAGGACTACCGCTGTAAAGACTACTGCGGTAAAGACTAATGCTGTATAGACTACCGCTGTACAGACTACCGCTGTAAGGACTACCGCTGTAAAGACTACCGCTGTAAGGACTACTGCTGACTACCGCTGTAAGGCCTACTGCTGTAAGGACTACCGCTGTAAAGACTACCGCTGTAAGGACTACCGCTGTAAGGACTACCGCTGTAAAGACTACCGCTGTAAGGACTACCACTGTAAAGCCTACCGCTGTAAGGACTGCCGCTGTAAAGACTACCGCTGTAAAGACCACCGCTGTAAAGACCACCGCTGTAAAGACTACCGCTGTAAAGACTACCGCTGTAAGGACTACCGCTGTAAAGACTACCGCGGTAAAGACTAATGCTGTATAGACTACCGCTGTACAGACTACCGCTGTAAGGACTACCGCTGTAAAGACTACCGCTGTAAGGACTACTGCTGTAAGGACTACCGCTGTAAAGACTACCGCTGTAACGACCACCGCTGTAAAGACCACCGCTGTAAAGACCTCCGCTGTAAGGACTACTGCTGTAAAGACTACCGCTGTAAAGACTACCACTGTAAAGACTACTGCTGTAAAGACTACTGCTGTGTCGGCACACAAGTAACCAAGGACCTATGTCAACCAATGCAGAAGCAGGGAACAGAGCGGGAACCAGACAGATATAGGGAAGGTAATAACAGAGGTGATTAAGTCCAATAAATTGCTGATGCACGTGACGGGGGGAAGGCAAAATCATTAACCCATAAATGAACCCATAGACCGATAAGCATTACCTGTCAAATGTATTTCCATCGACTGGTATTTCCATCAATTAATAGACTAAAAAGCATTATATCACAATGGGATGTTTTCTTCTTCTGTCGGCGCCATTTTCATTTATCGGCTTTTAACTTTTTTTTTATCAGCCAAAAGTCGGCTATTACCAATGCATGTGTGTGTGTGTGTGTGTGTGTGTGTGCGGTGCAGCCAAAAGCAGCAGAAGGCTTAATGAGGTGTGAAAGTCTCTGGATTATTAAGAATGAACAGGACTGGGTTAATAAATCACCCTAGAGCACAGACAGGACCGTGTGTGTGTGTGTGTGAGTGTGTCAGTCTGTTCTCGCATGCCAACCAAACTCCTAAGAGCCTGCTATCAATCATAGAGTACCCCTCCAACACAGACACACACACACGTTACTATGCTCTCCACTCATTCTATCCTAAAAACAGAAAGAAACAAAGAATAATTAGCAATTAAGCCTGGCATTATTCACCAGCAGGGCTTTAATAGTCAGAGTGATGGAATATGTTTTAGACAAATAGAATCCCTATATGATTGAAAAAACAAAAGGGCAATTTTTGCATTCTTCTCCGGGTTCTATGTACAGTCAGGTGAATGGGAAACTGCGTGGGTTTTCACTGGCTATGCTGAGTAACTGTGGTCCTGTCATAATGCTGAGAGACAACAGTTTTCACACGGCACAGTGGTTTTATCTAAACCGTCAACTAGAATACACAGCACTTCCTTTTTTAGCTTTTAGTCTGTTTTTCAGGAGAACTTAGATTCCATGGCCATAAACATGTAGAGAAAATATGTGCAAGAGCCATATCAGAAGCATTATGGATGGATGTTACTACATTTTGTAGAACTTTTTCTGGTAAACATATCATTTTTACATATCATTATCGACATTGTATAATAGGGCTGCACAATTAAATGTAATTCACATTGAAATCACATTATTTACATGTGCAATATCCATGTGGTAGAGATCGACACTGAGTGCACAAAACATTAGGAACACCTTCCTAATATTGAGTTGCACCCGCTTTTGCCCTCAGAACAGCCTCAATTCATCGGGACATGAACTCTACAAGGTGTCGATAGCGTTCCACAGGGATGCTGGCCCATGTTGACTCCAATGCTTCCCACTGTTGTGTCAAGTTGGCTGGATGTCCTTTGGGTGGTGGACCAGACTTTTTCTGTTGTGTTATTGACTGTACGTTTACGTTTATCCCATGTGTAACTGTGTGTTGTTGTTTGTGTCGCACTGCTTTGCTTTATCTTGGCCAGGTCGCAGTTGTAAATGAGAACTTGTTCTCAACTGGCCTACCTGATTAAATTAAATTACATTTAAAAAAATAAAATAAAAAAGATTCTTGATACACACAGGAAACTGTTAAGTGTGAAAAACACAGCAGCGTCGCAGTTCTTGACACACTCAAACTGTTGTGCCTGGCACCTACTACCATACCCTGTTCAAAATGACATAAATATTTTGTCTTGCCCATTCACCCTCTGAATGGCACACACAATCCATGTCTCAATTGTCTCAAGGCTTAAAAATCCATCTTTAACCTGTTTCCTCCCCTTCATCTACACTGTTTGAAGTGATGAGTGTTATCAATAAGGGACCATAGCTTTCACCTGGATTCACCTGGTCAGTCTATGTCATGAAAAGAGCAGGTGTTCCTAATGTTTTGTGCACTCAGTATATATCGCATGCAATATTTTGAATTGCCACTGAGTGAAATGTCAATTTTTATAGTTTACTCTGTTTGTCGTCTCTCTGTTTGTCGTCTCTCCGTTTGTCGTCTCTCCGTTTGTCGTCTCTCCGTTTGACGTCTCTCCGTTTGTCGTCTCTCCGTTTGTCGTCTCTCCGTTTGTCGTCTCTCCGTCTCTCCGTTTGTCGTCTCTCCGTTTGTCGTCTCTCCGTTTGTCGTCTCTCCGTTTGTAGTCTCTCCGTTTGTCGTCTCTCCGTTTGTCGTCTCTCCGTTTGTCGTCTCTCCGTTTGTCGTCTCTCCGTTTGTCTTCTCTCCGTTTGTCGTCTCTCCGTTTGACGTCTCTCCGTTTGTCGTCTCTCCGTTTGTCGTCTCTCCGTTTGTCGTCTCTCCGTTTGTCGTCTCTCCGTCTCTCCATTTGTCGTCTCTCCGTTTGTCGTCTCTCCGTCTCTCCGTTTGTCATCTCTCCGTTTGTCGTCTCTCCGTTTGACGTCTCTCCGTTTGTCGTCTCTCCGTTTGTCGTCTCTCCGTTTGTCGTCTCTCCGTTTGTCGTCTCTCCGTTTATCGTCTCTCCGTTTGTCGTCTCCGTTTATCGTCTCTCCGTTTGTCGTCTCTCCGTTTGACGTCTCTCCGTTTGTCGTCTCTCCGTTTGTCGTCTCTCCGTTTGTCGTCTCTCCGTTTGACGTCTCTCCGTTTGTCTTCTCTCCGTTTGACGTCTCTCCGTTTGTCGTCTCTCCGTTTGTCGTCTCTCCGTTTGTCGTCTCTCCGTTTGACGTCTCTCCGTTTGTCGTCTCTCCGTTTGTCGTCTCTCCGTTTGTCGTCTCTCCGTCTCTCCGTTTGTCGTCTCTCCGTTTGTCGTCTCTCCGTTTGACGTCTCTCCGTTTGTCTTCTCTCCGTTTGTCGTCTCTCCGTTTGACGTCTCTCCGTTTGTCGTCTCTCCGTTTGTCGTCTCTCCGTTTGTCTTCTCTCCGTTTGTCGTCTCTCCGTTTGTCGTCTCTCCGTTTGACGTCTCTCCGTTTGTCGTCTCTCCGTTTGTCGTCTCTCCGTTTGTCGTCTCTCCGTTTGTCGTCTCTCCGTTTGTCGTCTCTCCGTTTGTCGTCTCTCCGTTTGACGTCTCTCCGTTTGTCTTCTCTCCGTTTGTCGTCTCTCCGTTTGTCGTCTCTCCGTTTGTCGTCTCTCCGTTTGACGTCTCTCCGTTTGTCTTCTCTCCGTTTGTCGTCTCTCCGTTTGTCGTCTCTCCGTTTGACGTCTCTCCGTTTGTCTTCTCTCCGTTTGACGTCTCTCCGTTTGTCGTCTCTCCGTTTGTCGTCTCTCCGTTTGTCGTCTCTCCGTTTGACGTCTCTCCGTTTGTCTTCTCTCCGTTTGTCGTCTCTCCGTTTGACGTCTCTCCGTTTGTCTTCTCTCCGTTTGTCGTCTCTCCGTTTGTCTTCTCTCCGTTTGTCGTCTCTCCGTTTGTCGTCTCTCCGTTTGACGTCTCTCCGTTTGTCGTCTCTCCGTTTGTCGTCTCTCCGTTTGACGTCTCTCCGTTTGTCGTCTCTCCGTTTGTCGTCTCTCCGTTTGTCGACGTGTCGTCTCTCCGTTTGTCGTCTCTCCGTTTGTCGTCTCTCTCCCTCTCTACTCTTGCAGCTGCTCAAATGCAGTCAACGGATTGTTTCAAAGAGGAACGATGCTGCTTTCCACTTTGCTTTTAAATCATTCTTTTTTCTATTCCTACAGTTCACCCAAGTGTTTTTTATATCACAAATCAATTCGAAATTGCAATATTTGGTAAAAACAAAACGCTATTTGATTTTTGGCCCATATCGTCCAGCCCGATCGTATAATTATTTTCAACTACTGTATATTGTGATTCAGAAATCCATGGCTGGGCTACAACTGATATGAAACATCATTAAAACAGATCTGTTCTGGCCTGCTGGTCAAGTTGACCAGAGCTGGCTAACCTCTGTAAAGTTTTACTGTGAGTTTTACAAGCCTGCTTGTTCCTTTAAACTGATCAGTTCATCTGCTGTAGAGCGAGCAGAGGGAGATATTTTATAGGTTTAACTCTTCAGTATAACACGACATGGCCAGAACAGCAGTATTATGTGTGTGTGTTTGTGTGTGTGTTTGTGTGTGTGTGTGTGTGTGTGTGTGTGTGTGTCTGTGTGTGAGTGTGTGTGTGTGTGTGTGTGTTGTGTATGTTTTACGTGAGTGTGTGTGTGTGTGTGTGTGTGTGTGTGTGTGTGTGTGTGTGTGTGTGTGTGTGTGTGTGTGTGTGTGTGTGTGTGTGTGTGTGTGTGTGTGTGCGTGCGCGCATGCATCAGGCTAGAGTGAGTTAACAGGCGGAGAGTGCAGTGAGGTGGAGACCGACTCTGATTGTGGACCAGAGGTCAGAGTAATTATTTCACCGTTTTTCGAGTAATTACCTTTAAGAGGCTGAGAATGTGTGAGTGTGTGAGAATATCTGTGTTAAGGAGCCTCAGGAGGGAGGGTGAGATTCAAGCCAATAGAACTCAATAAAAATGGATTATCTTGTAAAGGTGTAGCCAGTTTCATAGAATTGTTCAGTGTATAACCAACAACACATTCTGTCCAAGGTTTTCTTCTGGGAAGGATTCTTTAGGCTCCATCTGGCCAGGCATAACATACTTCATACATACATAAATATCACGCCAATATTTAATGAGTGATATGTTTGTTTTTCTCTCATTCTTATTGTATAGTAAGATGTGGTCTGTACGTACTCCTGGTGACCACTCCCTCCAGCCTGATGATGTTTGGATGGTCAAACTGTCCCATGATTGACGCCTCGGACAGGAAGTCCCGCCTCTGTTTGTCGGTGTATCCTGCCTTCAGTGTCTTGATTGCCACACAGATCTCCTTCTTACTGGGCAGACGCAGACGACCACTGCACACCTCCCCAAACTCACCTAAACACACACACATACACACACAGAGTGTTAATAACACACACATGCACTGTCATCAAGTACCTGAGGCTACAATCTATTATTGATTACTTTTCATCAGAATAACTGTTATCATTTATTTCAGTTGGATCAGACCCGTCAGAGAGCTTAATTTCATAACCACCCACATTAGGCCATTATAAGCATGTGCAGTCATATGTCTTTCTTGGAATCCATTTCCCTCACTGAGATAACAATGACTAATTGAAGCTTGACTACATTGGCCACAGTCTATAAATGACCATTCTACTTTCCATATCATTTAAAGCACTATGACACTCATCAGAGCTGACCAATTATCATTCCAGCATAGTGAGGACATGTACAGTATCATTCCAGCATAGTGAGGACATGTACAGTATCATTCCAGCATAGTGAGGACATGTACAGTATCATTCCAGCATAGTGAGGACATGTACAGTATCATTCCAGCATAGTGAGGACATGTACAGTATCATTCCAGCATAGTGAGGACATGTACAGTATCATTCCAGCATAGTGAGGACATGTACAGTATGTTATATCCCTCTGAGGTATGAAGCCTCTCTGGTGGTGTCACGCCCTGATCTGTTTCACCTGTTCCTGTGATTGTCTCCACCCCCTCCAGGTGTCGCTTATTTTCCCCAGTGTATTTATCCCTGTGTTTCCTGTCTCTCTGTACTAGTTCGTCTTGTATGTTTCCAAGTCAACCAGCGTTTTCCCTGTTCTCCTGCTTTTTGCGTTCTCCATTTTCTAGTCCTCCCGGTTTTGACCCTTGCCTGTTTCTGGACTCTGTACCCACCTGCCTGACCATTCTGCCTGCCTTGACCATGAGCCTGTCTGCCACTCTGTACCTCCTGGACTTTGATCTGGTTTTGACCTTTTTGTCTGTCCACGACCATTCTTTTGCCGACCCCTTTGGATTAATAAACATAGTAAGACTCCAACCATATGCCTCCTGTGTCTGCATTTCGGTCTCGCCTTGTGCCTTGATAGGTAGATAGCTTCTCTGGTGGATAGGATCACAGAACACAAAAACTCTATTAGACACAAGGACGAGAACTACCCTCTAGCAGCCCACTTTATCCAGCACCAACATACAGTCAATAAACTGAAATGTTCTGGGCAATAGAGAATGCAAAAAAGAGGCTAAATGGATCCACCTCCTAGGTACTGTTTATCCCCATGGACGTAACAAACAACTACAGCTAAACTAGTATACTTAGCCCTTCATAGACTGACTAGTCTATAGCCTCTTGTGTACTTTACTTGTTCTTCTGAATTATAGTATATTCACTATATTGTGCTTATTTTTTATGGAACGTGTTTTACGCACCCGTGCATATACTGTCCTTTATGCACCAGTTCATATACTGTCCTTTATGCACCAGTTCATATACTGTCCTTTATGCACCAGTTCATATACTGGTTTTATGCACCAGTTCATATACTGTCCTTTACACACCAGTCCATATACTGTCCTTTACGCACCAGTTCATATACTGTCCTTTATGCACCAGTTCATATACTGTCCTTTATGCACCAGTTCATATACTGTCCTTTATGCACCAGTTCATATACTGTCCTTTATGCACCAGTTCATATACTGTCCTTTACGCACAAGTGCATATACTGTCCTTTACACACCAGTTCATATACTGTCCTTTACACACCAGTTCATATACTGTCCTTTACGCACCAGTTCATATACTGTCCTTTACGCACCAGTTCATATAATGTCCTTTATGCACCAGTTCATATACTGTCCTTTATGCACCAGTTCATATACTGTCTTTTATGCACCAGTTCATATACTGTCCTTTATGCACCAGTTCATATACTGTCCTTTATGCACCAGTTCATATACTGTCCTTTACACACCAGTTCATATACTGTCCTTTATGCACCAGTTCATATACTGTCCTTTATGCACCAGTTCATATACTGTCCTTTATACACCAGTTCATATACTGTCCTTTATGCACAAGTGCATATACTGTCCTTTATACACCAGTTCATATACTGTCTTTTATGCACCAGTTCATATACTGTCCTTTATGCACCAGTTCATATACTGGTTTTATACACCAGTTCATATACTGTCCTTTATGCACCAGTTCATATACTGTCTTTTATGCACCAGTTCATATACTGTCCTTTACACACCAGTTCATATACTGTCCTTTATGCACCAGTTCATATACTGTCCTTTATACACCAGTTCATATACTGTCCTTTATACACCAGTTCATATACTGTCCTTTATGCACCAGTTCATATACTGTCCTTTACACACCAGTTCATATACTGTCCTTTATACACCAGTTCATATACTGTCCTTTATGCACCAGTTCATATACTGTCCTTTACACACCAGTTCATATACTGTCCTTTACACACGCAACTCAGATAGATTATCCCTTTACGCACTTCCTTTGTATATATACCTGCGCCTTATTTTCTATATTGCTTGTTAATGTTGTATATATGTTTTGTATATTGTTTATTTTCCTGTCATGTGACATTTACTTGTCCCGACCTCTATCTCTAGAGACACGTCAGCTTCCGTTCACAACGCTGCCTGAGGAAGCCTCTAGAAGTAGTGTTGCAGATGTGCGTCCTGGTGCACAATGCTGATCTGCTCCTATATTTCTTTTTGTAAATCTTTTCTGTTAATAGTTCACTAAAGTTTACTGCGAAGGTCTGGCCGCCTACTCTTCTTCTTTCTTAGATAGTTTCACTAGGCAGGACGTTGTGGTAGAGAGACCACTTCAACGTCAGAAGGGCAGATCAAGCATCATTCTGATACGGCTGGTGACAGGGACTTGGCTAGAGAGGAGAGGGTGTGAAGGACAGTGACGTCACAGCTAAAACATGCCAAGCCCTCTCTCCGGGATGATCATTTCCCATAGCTGAGTTGGATCGGTACTGAGTCAGAGACACACACACGCAAGGAGGCATATCACACGTACACACACATTCAGAGGGTCAGTAGTACT
Organism: Oncorhynchus nerka; assembly: GCF_034236695.1. NCBI lineage: Eukaryota > Metazoa > Chordata > Actinopteri > Salmoniformes > Salmonidae > Oncorhynchus > Oncorhynchus nerka. The sequence continues at coordinate 29,459,477 of NC_088396.1, read as the reverse complement.
GGTCTGAGATTGGGTCTGGAAGAATTTAGCAGAATAATTACAGGCTGTCTAAACAGAGCAGCACGCAGCCTGCTGGGCTATGGGAGGGGGGGTCACAGCTGGGCTGTGGTTGGCCAGTGGACAGGCTGGGAAACGACCAGCACCAGGGTCAGTATTACCCTACCCTCCGTCCACTTCTCTGATAAGCAGGGGAAGTGATTTGATTAATGTAGCAAACTCTCTCTGCTTTCTTAGGCTTTGATGTCTGCAGGTCATCTGTAAGGTGATGCCTTGTGTTTTAAAACAACCATCCAGAGAGAGAGTCTTTCAGATCTACTGAAGGGTGTCAAATACACGGCCCGCGAGGGCGTCCAATCCGGCTCCCGGGTGGTTTGCATAATTTTTAAAAACAATATACACTACCGTTCAAAAGTTTGGAGTCACTTAGAAATGTCCATGTTTTTGAAAGAAAAGCAATTTTTTTGTCCATTAAAATAACATCAAATTGATCAGAAAGTCTACAGTGTAGACATTGTTAATGTTGTAAATGACTATTGTAGCTGGAAATGGCTGATTTTTTATGGAATATCTACATAGGTGTACAGAGGCCCATTATCAGCAACCATCACTCCTGTGTTCCAATGGCATGTTGTGTTAGCTAATCCAAATGTATTATTAAGGCTAATTGATCATTTGAAAACCCTTTTAAAATTATTTTAGCACAACTGAAAACTGTTGTTCTGCTTAAAGAAGCAATACAACTGGCCTTCTTTAGACTAGTTGGGTATCTGGAGCATCAGCATTTGTGGGTTTGATTACAGGCTCAAAATGGCCAAAGACTTTTCTTCTGAAACTCATCAGTCTATTCTTGTTCTGAGAAATGAAGGCTATTCCATGCGAGAAATTGCCAAGAGACTGAAGATCTCGTCCAACGCTGTGTACTACTCCCTTCACATAACAGCGCAAACTGGCTCTAACCAGAATAGAAAGAGGAGTGGGAGTCCCCGGTGCACACCTGAGCAAGAGGACAAGTACATTAGAGTGTCTATTTTGAGAAACAGACGCCTCGCAAGTCCTCAATGGTCAGCTTCATAAAATAGTACCTGCAAAACACCAGTCTGAACGTCAACAGTGAAAAGGCGACTCCGGGATGCTGGCCTTCTAGGCAGAGTTGCAAAGAAAAAGCCATATCTCAGATTAACCAATAAAAATAAAAGATTAAGATGGGCAAAATAACACAGACACTGGACAGAGGAACTCTGCATAGAAGGCCAGCATCCAGGAATCTCCTCTTCACTGTTGGCTGAAAAGTTGCTTCCTTCTCCTCTGACAATGTTCCCCAAATCTGAGGATTGTTTTTTCCAGCAGGACAATGCTCCTTGCCACACAGCCAGGACAATCAAGGTGTGGATGGAGGACCACCAGATCAAGACCGTGTCATGGCCAGCCCAATCTCCAGACCTGAACCCCATTGATGTGATCAAGAGGAAGATGGACGGTCACAAGCCATCAAACAAAGCTGAGATGCTTGACTTTTTGCACCAGGAGTGGCATAAAGTCACCCAACATCAATTATTTTTTATTTTACCTTTATTTAACTAGGCAAGTCAGTTAAGAACAAATTCTTATTTTCTATGACGGCCTATGAACAGTGGGTTAACTGCCTTGTTCAGGGGCCAAAAGACATATTTTTACCTTGTCAGCTAGGGGATTCGATCTTGCAACCTTTCAGGTGCTAGTCCAATGCTCTAACCACTAGGCTACCTGCCGCCCCCCACTTTGTCAATGTGAAAGACTGGTGCTAAGAGGCATGAAAGCTGTGATTGAAAATCAGGGTTATTCCACCAAATATTGGTTTCTCAACTCTTCCCAAGTTAAAACATTATAATTGTGTTGTTTAAAAATGAATATGATCTTATTTTCTTTGCATTATTTGAAGTCTGACAACACTGCATCTTTTATGTTATTTTGACCAGTGGTCATTTTCTGCTAATAAATGCTCTCAATGACAATATTTTTATTTAGAATTTGGGAGAAATGTTGTCAGTAGTTTATAGAATAAAACAAAAATATTAATTTTACCCAAACACATACCTATAACTACTAAAACCAGAGACCATTTTGCAATGGTCTCTTACCTTTTTCCAGAGCTGTATAGTGCATTTGAGAAAGTATTCAGACCCCTTGACTTTTTCACATTTTACAGCCTTATTCTAAAATGGTTTCAATAGCCCCCCCCCCCCCATCAACCTACACACAATACCCCATACCCCACAACATGAAAACAAGTTTTTAGACATTTTTGCTAATTTATTACAAATAAAAAACGGAAATACCTTATTTACATAAGCATTCAGATCTCAAGGACGCTCAATGAAAACAGGATGCACATGAGCTCAATTTCAAGTCTCATAGCAAAGTCTGAATACTTAGGTAAATGTGATATTTCAGTTTTACTTTTTTTAAATGTATTTGCAGTTTTTGCTTTTTCATTATGGGGTACTGTGTGTAGATTGATGAGGGGGAAAAACAATTGAATCCATTTTAGGACTATTTTTTGCACATTTTGACAGCAAGGAAATATAACACATTTTCAGTGCAGCCCTCTGGACCTTGCTGAAGACCAAATGCGCCCCCCGGGCAAAATGTGTTTGACACCCCTGATCTACAGGAACAGCTAAACTCTAGAGGGAGTGTATACTGCATTCTACTCTGTAAGTGCAGGTCCTGTAGAGTGAGGTCTGTGTGATGGCTTTACAGCCAGAGGGACTTAGGAGACTAACATGCTGCTGTGTGTGTGTGTGTGTGTGTGTGCTCTCCCACTGCCTGCTATTCCCATGAATCACAATGCATTAACTTCATGTCTACACTCCTGCTGAAGACATCAGGGGGAGAGGGAACAGGAGAGAGAGGAGAGGTGGAGAAAGGAGAGAGAGATAAGAAGAGAAAGAAGAGAGAGAGGTAGAGAGGAAGCTGTGGGGGGTGTAAAATAATATCCCATCTGGAGGTGTGGTACTTTTACCCATAGTCCTCTGCTCCAGCAGCATGCACTCTATTGAATGCAGTGAGGCAGGGAGGACTTCTTCCGTCCCCCTCTCTACATCCCCTTTCTCGATCCATCAATTCCTATCACTATCTCCACTCCCCTTCCGACCATCTCTCAATCCAACCCTTTATCCATATCACCTTTTCCGCCCGCCCATTCCTCACTCTTCTTCCCTTCCTCCCTCCCTTCCCTGCCTTTCCCTCTCTCCCTCCGTAGCAGGAGAGGAGTAAAATGAAGCTCTCCAGCTGAGGTGTTAAATGAATCTCATTCTCACCACATTCAGAACAAACACACTTCACTCTCAAATAGCTCCTCTTTGTGCCTCTGAATGCCAATGTATGTGACGTATATTTGGGATTGCTGTGAATTTAATGTGGGACATTTTGTTCAAGATGTCTTACTGTAGGTAACCGTATCTGAATGCTATGTGTTATTGACATGTTTGGGATTTAAAAATACATTTGATTGATATATGTGTCTGTGTGTGTGTGTGTGTGTGTGTGTGCGTGTGTGTGTGTCTGTGTGTCCAGGTTTGTGTGTGTGATGTCTCTTGTCTCACCTGCTCCCACCACCTTGTCGATGGCGATACAGGAAGCATCCAGCTCCTTGGCAAACTCATGGACGGCCTGACTGGGGTCTTCATAGGTGTGAGGGTCTACGTAGGTCCTTATTCCTGGCAGACGCACTGAGGAGGGAGAGGGAGAGAGTTGGCAATTGTTTCATTGGGAGAACCAGAACGTGTGTGCGTATGTGTGTGTGTGTGTGTGTGTGTGTGTGTGTTTAGAATGTGTTAGCTATAGGAATAGGCAGCGGAGACTAGAGACTTTGGCTGGGTCACAAAACACATTACATCATGTAACATGTATGGATGACTCACCCATCAATACGGCCAGTCAATGGTTCATATGTAACAACAACACTAGGTTGGTTTATGAGTGTGGCCAGCCCCAATGAAAACACGTTTCTGTTCAAATAAACCCCAATCAGGAGATGGATTATACTGTACACAAACATCCTGGCCCTGTACCTAACTAACGCTGAGGTGGGGGTATAATGACTCAATGTATTTTAGAAGAACCATTGACAGACAAAGAGACAGAGAAAGAGACAGACAGGGAGGGGAGAGAGGTGAACTTACGGTGACCGTTGCCAAAGTGCAGTCTCTTTTCATCAGGCTGTTTAGACTTGCTGTAGCCACAGAACCTGTCAGTCACAATGATAGAGATTAAGGTCACACCTTTACCCATCAGCCTTCACTCCCCCCTTTCCCTTGCCTTACATCTGAGGGCATAGCACATTGTGTGTGTGTGTGTGTGTGTGTGTGTGTGTGTGTGTGTGTGTGTGTGTGTGTGTGTGTGTGTGTGTGTGCAGAGGGGAGCAGCAGTCAGTCCAGTCTACGATGGCGTGTTTTTCTTTGCTGTGAGCCAGAGCAGGATCTGTTGGACTAGTAATGAGCCTGAGAGTTCTACTCTCACTACAGCACTGACTGCCAACATCAACCCCACACGCAGGCACACACACACCTCTCACATCGGGGCTGTTACACCACACACACACACACACCTCTCACATCGGGGCTGTTACACCACACACACACACACCTCTCACATCGGGGCTGTTACACCACACACACACACACACACCTCTCACATCGGGGCTGTTACACCACACACACACATCTCTCACATCGGGGCTGTTACACCACACACACACACACACCTCTCACATCGGGGCTGTTACACCACACACACACACACCTCTCACATCAGGGCTGTTACACCACACACACACACCTCTCACATCGGGGCTGTTACACCACACACACACACACACCTCTCACATCAGGGCTGTTACACCACACACACACACACCTCTCACATCGGGGCTGTTACACCACACACACACACACCTCTCACATCGGGGCTGTTACACCACACACACACACCTCTCACATCAGGGCTGTTACACCACACACACACACACACCTCTCACATCGGGGCTGTTACACCACACACATACCTCTCACATCGGGGCTGTTACACCACACACACACACCTCTCACATCGGGGCTGTTACACCACACACACACACACACCTCTCACATTGGGGCTGTTACACCACACACACACCTCTCACATCGGGGCTGTTACACCACACACACACACACCTCTCACATCGGGGCTGTTACACCACACACACACACACACCTCTCACATCGGGGCTGTTACACCACACACACACACATCTCTCACATCGGGGCTGTTACACCACACACACACACACACCTCTCACATCGGGGCTGTTACACCACACACACACACACCTCTCACATCAGGGCTGTTACACCACACACACACACCTCTCACATCGGGGCTGTTACACCACACACACACACACACCTCTCACATCGGGGCTGTTACACCACACACACCTCTCACATCGGGGCTGTTACACCACACACACACCTCTCACATCGGGGCTGTTACACCACACACACACCTCTCACATCGGGGCTGTTACACCACACACACACCTCTCACATCGTGGCTGTTACACCACACACACACACACCTCTCACATCGGGGCTGTTACACCACACACACACCTCTCACATCGGGGCTGTTACACCACACACACACCTCTCACATCGGGGCTGTTACACCACACACACACACACACACCTCTCACATCAGGGCTGTTACACCACACAATACACCTCTCACATCGGGGCTGTTACACCACACACACACACACACCTCTCACATCGGGGCTGTTACACCACACACACACACCTCTCACATCGGGGCTGTTACACCACACACACACCTCTCACATCGTGGCTGTTACACCCCACACACACCTCTCACATCGGGGCTGTTACACCACACACACACACACACCTCTCACATCGTGGCTGTTACACCACACACACACCTCTCACATCGGGGCTGTTACACACACACACACACACCTCTCACATCGTGGCTGTTACACACACACACACACACCTCTCACATCGGGGCTGTTACACACACACACACCTCTCACATCGGGGCTGTTACACCACACAATACCCACCTCTCACATCGTGGCTGTTACACCACACACACACCTCTCACATCGGGGCTGTTACACACACACACACACACCTCTCACATCGGGGCTGTTACACCACACACACACCTCTCACATCAGGGCTGTTACACCACACAATACACACCTCTCACATCGTGGCTGTTACACCACACACACACCTCTCACATCGGGGCTGTTACACCACACACACACACCTCTCACATCGTGGCTGTTACACCACACACACACAAAAAAAGCAACAGGAGCATGCTGTATAGACCAGGGATCATCATGCTGTATAGACCAGGGATCATCATGCTGTATAGACCAGGGATCATCATGCTGTATAGACCAGGGATCATCATGCTGTATAGACCAGGGATCATCATCTAGATTCAGCCGTGGGATGATTTTTCTTGAGCAGATGGTTGGTGGCCGGAACATAATTATAAATAATATGTGGACTGGCAAATTTACCACAAGAAGCCCAAACAGGTACAATATTTGACTGAAATATAATAGTTTCAAACCGTGCTTACATTTGTATACAATCACATATCTCTCTATTATCCGTGGTAATACTTTGGAACAGATTTTCTAAGTTTAAATCACTTGGAGCAGATATGCCGAACAATAAAATAAAAACTTTGGGGGAGGTAAATCAAATCCCCCCTGGGCCGCCAGTTGGGGAACCCTGGTATGGGTGTATTACTTAGCATTAGTAGGGATGGGATCTAGCCTTCCCACAGCATCCTCACAGTACAGTATGTCTCTGCATGTGTAGGCCAACCCCCCGGGTAGAAAGAGACATGTATTTGGAGCTGACAGTGTTTTGTGCATTGTGATTGGTGTACAGACCTGCCAATCACCACGTAGAGGAGGATGGAGAGCAAAATAATGGCTACAGAGGAAGAGATGGCTATCAACACCACCTGACTACTCTCACTGGAGATAGAGAACGCTGAGTGGGAGGAGAGAGAAACCAGAGAAGGGAGGAGAGATCAATGTTAGCATATACAAGCACAGGTCAATGACAAAAATCTAACTATTGAATCACTGACATCCTTCACTAGGTGTTGAATTACAAAATACAGTATTTAGACTCATCAACGGTATATAATATGGTGGGATCAGATCTGTACTTACAGTCAGGGCTTGTCTCAAACTCAAAGCTCCCGCTGCTGGCTCCGTAGCCTGCTGCAGTCCTGGCCCTGATCTGGAGCAGGTAGGAGGTGTCTGCCTTTAGACCGCCCAACGTCACGTTACAACCCTTAGAGCGCAGGATGGTGTAGCTGGTCTCCTGCTCCTGCTACAGGGGGCGAGAGTGAGGAAGGAGCGATGGAGAGAGGGAGGGAGAGAGACAGAGTGAGAGAGAGAGAGAGAGAGAGAGAGAGAGAGAGAGAGAGAGAGAGAGAGAGAGAGAGAGAGAGAGAGAGAGAGAGAGAGAGTAAAAAACAGAGGTTACTATCAGTCCATGGAGGAATGTGTATAATAATGTATACAGGCATCTGTGACTGAGACTGTTGACACATCGGCTCACCCATCAGGGACAGGTCAGTACCAAGGGAAGAAAATGTTTGTTTGCAATCAGGTGTACACTATAGAGCTCGGCCACAACACACACAAGCATGCAGGCACACACACACACACACACACACACACACACACACACACACACACACACACACACACACACACACACACACACACACACACACACACACACACACACACACACACACACACACAACCCAGCATGGTGAATTACAACCTTAATATTTTGCATCTCTACAGATCTTAGTGCCGCCTTGATCCCTCCACCAGCCTAACAGAACTAGATTTACTGTTTGGGGTCTACGTTCAGCCCATTGTTTCAAGATGTCGGGGACGGTACAGGAGGTAGAGAGGAGGGATTCACAGAAATGTATAGGATTTCCTGAGAGTCCAAGCCTTAAAGCTTATGTTGGCTGTCGTACCAACCCTGTCCTCATTGAGCCAGAGAGAGGTACCAACCCTGTCCTCATTAAGCCAGAGAGAGGTACCAACCCTGTCCTCATTGAGCCAGAGAGAGGTACCAACCTGTCCTCATTAAGCCAGAGAGAGGTACCAACCCTGTCCTCATTAAGCCAGAGAGAGGTACCAACCCTGTCCTCATTGAGCCAGAGAGAGGTACCAACCCTGTCCTCATTGAGCCAGAGAGAGGTACCAACCCTGTCCTCATTGAGCCAGAGAGAGGTACCAACCTGTCCTCATTAAGCCAGAGAGAGGTACCAACCCTGTCCTCATTAAGCCAGAGAGAGGTACCAACCCTGTCCTCATTGAGCCAGAGAGAGGTACCAACCCTGTCCTCATTGAGCCAGAGAGAGGTACCAACCCTGTCCTCATTGAGCCAGAGAGAGGTACCAACCCTGTCCTCATTGAGCCAGAGAGAGGTACCAACCCTGTCCTCATTGAGCCAGAGAGAGGTACCAACCTCTGTGTGTGTGTGTGTGTGTGTGTGTGTGTGTGTGTGTGTGTGTGTGTGTGTGTGTGTGTGTGTGTGTGTGTGTGTAATTGTCAAGTGTTACCAGTTACCAGAGACAGGCTATGGTTACAAATGTTGTCTCTTCCACTAATCAGTACAAAATAAAGAATAAGAGCAGAGCGGACCATTCAAGCAATATAGTGAGTTGATCTTCTACAAATATACGCAACATACAGAGGCTAAGATTTGAAATGTTTTCATTTGACATTTCTTGGCTGCTCTTTAGAACAACAGCCAAGCATATTGTCCTGCTGTAGACACCTCCCCTAAGAGTCTGTGGTAGATCAGAGATGACTTTCAGTATGTGATGAGGAGTAAGGTAAGAGGGTTCAGACCGTACAGCTAATATTCTCTGATTAGTGCATCCTCTCTGTCCATCTGGATGTAGAACTAATGCTATCATGCCTCATCACGACTCCCTTTCATCTAGAGAACTCTAGGTACACACGTAAACACACAAACACACACACACAAACACACACACACAAATACACACACACACACAAAAACACACACACAAATACACACACACACACGCAAACACACACACACACACACACACACGCACGCACAAACACACACACAAACAAACACACACACAAACACACGCACACAAACAAACACACACACATACACACGCACGCAAACACACACACACACACACGCACAAACAAACGCACACACACAAACACACACACGCACGTACACACAAACACACTCACACAAACGCACACACACACACACAAACGCACACACACAAACACACACACACACGCACATGCACGCACGCACACAATACCCAAGCTGTAGAGCCCTCTCTAAACCAAACATCATGTCCAATAAGCTGATTCCATCTCTCTTTACAGACCGAATAACAGACTGGTGATGCGATACAGATCACACACACACCACTCACACACAGACACACCATTTACACACACTGTGAAAACACACACACACAATTCAGAGCCACTAATGGAGTGCATCAGGGATTTATGGTGCAAGAAGCCCTTTAAAATAACTTCAGTCTTCCTGTCTGAGAAGAGAAACCAACACCCTCACCACCCCTCCTCAGGACTGCTGTGTGATACCTTTTCCATGTGCCTTGTATAATACCAGTCTTCATCAGGCAGAAATCTTTCCCAGCTCGTCACTGTTCACTGCCCTCCACATCATGTGATCCCCTGAAAATCACACGCAGGTGTGGCCAGGCTCCTTGAGCTCTAGGCTGCATTCTGCAAGCCGTGCGATTGTATCCACTCTCTTCGTATGATGTTGGTGGAATATCTATATGTCCATCATGTTCCGCTCTGACTATCTAAATAGTGCAGTCTGGAGTTCCAGCCCAAGACAAGCCCTGGAAATACTGACTGAGTGTGAGCAGAAGGAATAGAACTGATGTAAATACAGAATGCATTTCAGAAGCATTCCTTTCCATCTCAACCCCAGGATAAATAAACACTGAAATTAAAGTCGATCTGAAAGTTTCTCTCTCTTTTCCAGATTAATGAGATAAAAACAGAAAAATAAATGTTTAAGTGTATTCCCACAAACTCTATTTTCATCAAGTGCACTAAAAAGCCTTATCTATGACTGAGAGTCATTTAGCCTTTAGCTAGGAAGACCAAACCGTATGTCTGGAGCATGGAGAGCCGGGTGAGGGGGAGAGAGGTAACAGAGAATGGGAGAGAGGGAGAAGGAGAGTGTAGGGATGGGAATTCCCAATTTCCCAGACATGGTTGATTTATTATTATTTTATTTTACCTTCATTTAACTGAGCAAGTCAGTTAAGAACAGATTCTTATTTTCAATGACGGCCTAGGAACAGTGGGTTAACTGCCTTGTTCAGGGGCAGAACGACAGATTTGTACCTTGTCAGCTCGGGGATTCGATCTTGCAACCTTTTGGTTACTAGTCCAATGCTAGCTACCAATATCACCCCTTAGCTTAGTCAGTTAGCCTTTCATACATACTGACCACTTTTTCCTGTTCTACACACCACCAGTATCCAATAGAAGGCTATATCTAGGTTAAGGGACGCAGCATGGCTACTGTACCTAGTCGACTGAGGCTGAGTGTGTGTCACACACCTCAAAAACTGTTTGTTTATGTTTAAGTAACTAACCTTACACAACAACATCAGTACAGCTGTAAACAGGCTGATTGACTGAGCTGCTGGAAACTCTAGCTGGGCCCCTTCAGGCCTCTTTAGAGCTCTTTAGGCAGGCCAGTGTTTGTGTTGCAGTTTAGTCGCTGAGTGAATCCCTGGGAGTCTTGTGATCAGATTGGGTCCCCACTGCTGGGCATAGAGGCCCTCAGTCACCGTCAGTCAGGCCTGATTTAGAGGTCCTGTGCCTGGGTACGGCACCAGCCTACCCTGCCTGGCCACTGTGTCTCCCTGGGTGTCCCAGTCCTGGCCGTTCCACTTGGAGGAGCCTATTGTCCTGGGGTTTAGGAGGCCCCAGTCATGCCTGCAGCAGCTAGAGCCCCTCGGATGGTGGAGCGGATCAAGGGCGACAGCTCAGCTATTCCTGTGCCAAGCTGAGAGTGCTGAGAAAGGTCACACAGGAAAGTGGAAGGAAACAGACCTTATAGAGCCAGACCTCATATAAGTTTAGTGTTTATCCTTTTGATGGTTGAGGTTAGGATGTGGGGTAAGGTGATCTGATCCTAGACCTGTGTTTTCCCAAGAGAGAGGAGGAGGGCAGCATTCTGCCTGCTAATCAGAGGATTAGGGGCCACCGGGAACTGAGATCTAAGCCTGACTGATCACACA